>NC_037668.1:146122928-146313416 GCF_003255815.1 Theropithecus gelada
GTTCTCACTCATAGGTGGGAACTGAACAATGAGATCACTTGGACTCAGGAAGGGGAACATCACACACTGGGGCCTATCATGGGGAGGGGGGAGGGATTGCATTGGGATTTATACCTGATGTAAATGACGAGTTGATGGGTGCTGACGAGTTGATGGGTGCAGCACAGCAACATGGCACAAGTATACATATGTAACAAACCTGCATGTTATGCACATGTACCCTAGAACTTAAAGTATAATAATAATAAAATAAAAAAAAAAAAAAGAAACAAGACAAGCCAGAAGACAAGGAAGGAAAGAAAAACAAACCTCTGTTAATTAAGAATCCTCAATCAGCACAAACATCCTTAAAAATGGAGATGATAAAAGACATTTTCACACAATCAAAAGTTGAGGGAATTGTTCACTAAGTATTACAAGAAATGTTCATGAATATTCTTTAGTCTGAAGGTGAAGGTTACCACTGAGAGACTTGATCAACATGGTAGGACATTGGAATTGGCAAATGTGAGGCAAATATTAAAGACTTCTCATTTTTCAATTTCTCCAAATGTTTGTAACTATATAAAGCAAACAAGGTAGTGTGGCATTTGTAACATATGTAGAAGTGAAAAATAAATGGCAATAATATCACAAAGAACAAGGGGAAAATGAAAAAATCCTGCTGTAAGCTTCTTGTGTTACTTGTAAGGTGAGTATAATATTATTTGAAGGCAGACTGTGGTAAGTTGAGATGCACATTTAAATCATATATAATGTTTTAAATGAAAACATAAACTATCTCTGATTCTAACTTTCTACGATAACAACTGGCTCAATAAATACTACATTTAGCAAAGAATGGGCAACCCAAACAAAATAAATACATGTTTTTTTGGCAGCACAAATTTCCTATTATTAAGCTATGATACATATACACTGTACATATACAGAATAGAAATAATATGAAAGACTTTTAAAAAAACCTTAAAACAAAAGTATATTTGTTTCATGCGACTCCACCAATTTGATATTTGTTTTGGAATTTGTTCACACTGTTTATATTTGTTATACGTTTTTAGACTTCTTTACAGTGACCATTGCAATATATTTATAACAACTGTAGTTTGTAGTAGTTTGTAGTAACTGTGATGTAGCACTGAAACTCATTCTCCCTAAATAGTAAGTTCAAAATACTCTAATAAGTAATTCAACTTCTTTCTTTAAATAAGTGGGTTTGCAGGAGAAACATGAGTGAATACACATAACAGATAATGCCTTATGGAAAAATAGATAAAAAATAGATGAAGATTATGGAAAAGTCTAAAATTTTAACATTAACAATGAGACACTTGAAAAAGATTCAAGGGAAAGTGACAAAGATTGAACAGAGGCCAAATTTTAAAAATGCAAATGAAGGAGTCCCCGAAGAACCAAATAAAAGCCTAGAAACAGGACAAATCCTAACAGTATAATTTGAGGAACTTTTCCAAAATAGCAACAACAATAATAGAAACTGCATATTGAAAGAATATGTCACATATCTGAGAATATTAAGCCAGACAATCAATACTAGGATGTATTCTAGGGAAATTTTTAGACATAATAAAGGTGTGATACAAAAGTGACTTTTAACTGTAAAGAGGAGAAGCCAACTGTTATGAACAGGCAAGAACTTCAGATATCTCCATCCCATGACCCCTTGAAGGAAAATATTAAAGAATGAGCATGACATAACCAAAATTACTAGTGATAAGCATGACAAGTACTGGTGGTGAGCATTAAATATATAGTTATAGAATTAGAACCAAATGAGGGTTAAAAAGAAGGGATTATAATACATAATAGCTATACGCCCTGGCAATGTAGATATCAGTCCTTTAAACAGATTAATAGAAAGATTGAATCAATGTTAAATGATGTTAAAACTATTTTCATTAAACATATTGTTCATTAAACATTATATTAAAATTGAAAAAAAATCAAACAAACAAGAAAAGGAGTGGGGTAACTTTGTAATTAGAATGATTAAATTCTTGGACCCCTGTCCTTTCTTCCTCCCTCAGGGAACTCTGTAAATGTTGGCTGACATGCTCTTTTTCCATTTCAAATGAATAGATCATGCATTAATCACTAATTCATTCAGATAGTTACATTTCATATTTTGGTAGCATCCATATGAGAGTAATGTATTTCCAAATAGTATTACACTTAACTTCATTCGGCAGCTGGAAAGAAGAATAATGAAAATGTTCAGTGACAAAGATTATTTTAAAGAAATCTAAGTTTCTTGATAATTCCCGTAAATATTTCTTTCACATTGATGTGATTGATTTCATTTCCTTGCATCTCAAAATTACCTCATTTAACTTTACAACTATCTCTAAAAAATAAATACAAAATTTTTCAGCATTTTAATTTTGGTATTGTATTTGTCACTAATTTATCAATGATGAAATGAAATAATTCTACAACAGTGTCAAATAGTAAGCATAAAATTGATAAGCAGTTCCCTCTGAAGAACTATCTTATAAGAAAAGCTTACTTATTATGTTGGATAAAATTTTTACTATTTTTGTCAATTCTTAGGTTTCTAAATAATAATTCATAGACGTCTTAATTTTATTAATTTAAGACTAAACAATATATTGATTTCTGAAATGTTTCACCAAGATTCTTACCTACTAATCATTGAGGAACTGCTAAAACATGGTGGTATTTTAATTTGTTTACAAAGCCTTATTGTCAAATCACAGCTGGTCCCATTTTCTATGATACAATCAATGACTGGAAAGGAAATTATTTTTCTGTTTAATATTTTTAAAGAATTCTAACTACTGACATACTTTTTTTGTACTTCATCAGTACTTTTGAAAATATTAGTTTATCTGCAACTCTTTTTTTTCTTGCAGATCCTTTGTATATGAGCAGTAAGTCTTCCTTATCATACAAGATGCTTTCATATACTTGACATAAAAATTTACTTGTTGCAGTTCATCACATGGCTAATTTTTCAACACTGCCATCAACTCTTCTTGATACAGTAACACTGCTCAAAAGAAAGGTTAAAAAATTATTTGCATTTTTTCCATGATCATTTTACTAAATTCTTGCATAGCTAGTAAAATTAGCTTTTCTCCAATATTATGTAGCTTATCACACTTTAGCAATCATTTGTATTGCTAAGATTCGTCCTTTTTCTGATTAAAAGACTATTTGTGAGTATTCCAGGGACAAGATCCCTTGGAAATGTGACATACTTTTGACAACTTTATTACGATGTTTCTTTGTAAAATGTTTCTTTAATCTTCATGACTTTGTTACTTCATTAGAAAAAACACACTGGGAGAGAAGGCATTTCCATAACTTCTCTTTTATGGGCAAATCTATATAATCCAATTTCAAATTGTCAGCTGAATCTTGTTGCCATTATCTTTTATGTTTGATATTTTGAAACAAGATCTAACGATATATATGTATGCATATGTTCAATCATCATGAATGGAACAACCACTAGTATAAACGATAACAAGTATCTTGTATTAGAAACAAAAATCCTATGACCTGAGTTTCTCTTGGTGGCATAATTTTCCAAAATGTTGAGCAAATCTTTGTCAGGTAACAATGTACAGTCTTCTCTTCATTCATACAGTAGCTGCATGTTTGGAAAATTAATATATATACAAACTATTAAACAGATTACTTAATTTAATTATAAAGAAATTAGGGTCAAGCTTCAGGTGACTGTACCAGTTAAAAGTGTTTTAAATATATTTTTTTCTGATCTGAAGGTGTGGAACAATTTTTTGTAGTTTGGTTCTTCCCTGAACATCGTAAGGCATCTAGCATCCCTGGTCTCTTCTCACTAAATGCTAGAAACCTCCCAAACTTTGTCTCAACTGAAAAATTATGACCGATTTCTGAAATGTTTCCTGGAGATTTTCCATCGAATGATGTTGGGTAAAACAATAATTGTGAATTGAATGTGGGCGATCCTGTAGGGTTACATGCTTAGGGTTGCACATTCCAAGCCCTGCCTATAAATGCCGGATGGAGGGAATGAGTGGGAGATGTGATCCAGGTTGTGCTCAGTCCTACCTGGAAGAAGGGGGTAGGCACCAGCTTTTTCTTCTGTAAAAAAGTATCTTCCTCTTGCCAAGAAGTCATCCAGAGGGGCCACTGTTTTCTTATTTTTATGAAGGCACTGTAAAATAAAATTATGTACAAAATGGCCAAGCAGGTGCATCCACATCTAATTAAATATATATAGATAAGAAGTAAGCAAAAAACCTTCCAACTTTTAAAATCGAAAAACTATTTGTCTACAATATTTTCTTTATTTCAACAGCATTGTAATTGTGGATAAATGTGTATTATAGCTTCCCACTGATCATTTGAGAGACATAGAGGGCAGAGGATGGATGAAATTACACACAGCCATCTTTTACATGAACTCAGAGCTTCAACTTTTGCTCATTTGTACCATATATCATAGCTGGCTTTCTAGTGAAAACTTAATGCATCATTGACTAATTGTTAATAGGTTTGTTACAGGTTGGGGGCATGCATAGAGATGAATCCTATCTAAATATGTGAATAGATCATATTTTCTAATCATTCTTTACTGAAAACACTAGACACGTTTATTTTGTTTTACCATGACATTTATGCTGATCTTAGTTTCTTCTATATAATCCTAATTTGCAGCCAGAGTTGAGGGCCTCCTGACTGGAGTGGTGGCACTGAAGCTGTAGCCTGGAATAGAGAATGGTGTGTATCTGTTGTTTCTTCTAAATAGCACAGTGTAGTGACCTCAGAAAACTGGAAAAAACATGGGTCCAACTCAGGAGTAGCAGCATCACAATAGAAGGACACTTGACTGAGTAGATCTAGGTGATAAAAAATATTTCTAAAGATTGTTTTCTGAGTCACTATTGCCACTGAAAAATAATGGTAACAAGCCCCAGGAAAAGTTTTATTTGGCCAGAGTCCTCATCCAAGCCCAGTTCTGACACTTCTAGACATTCTTGGTAACTTGGCAATGAAATATCTTCTATTATGGAAAGGCAGTGTTCTTGAATACATACTAATTCCTCTCCATGATGTCTGGGGCCAGTTACCACATGTAGTTGTTGCAGCCTATACTGGGCTCCACTTCCTACTGGCTTAGTTCCTCTGCCCCAGCCCTTCCTCTTGCCTGACTCCCACCTGTGGACTGGTAGGTACCTCCTCAAAGAACCTGCTCAATGCCTCTGCTCCAGACCTCTCTGGACACCATGTCTCTGAGTCACACATGTATGTCTCTTAGCCAGAAAATGCACTAGGGCTGAGGGTGGGGGAAAGGGGGTGTAGTTGCAAGTTGCAGTTAGAGAAGGCAAGGGAATGCCCCTTATCCTAGAGTTTCCTTGCTTTCTGGAGGATTGAGTCAGAAATTCTGGGTCTGTTTCATGTTACTAATAGGGAAGATGTATCATGAAGGGCTTGCGTGTGCAGGTTCTAGGACCAAGCAGATCTGAATTTGAATCTTAGCTCTTCCACCACCTGTGTGAATGACCCTCCTTAAACTCCAACTACTTCACTCAATGGGGATAATACTAGCTACAATGTGAGTGACTCCCATGCACCCCTTTTTGAAGGTGTCTTAACCCAAATGTGTAGATACTAATCCAAATGCCCCAGATGTAGTTCAGATGTTGACTCCCTGAACCCTCATGGAGTCTCTTCCAGACAACCTGAAGCCAGTACCTCAGATACCCCTAAGGCAAATGAGAGCAGAATGGGACTCGAGGCTACTTGTTGTGTTAGGGTAAATACTGTGTTAGTTAGAGGAAACAGGCTACTTGATGTGCAAACAGAACAAATAAAATATTGAAGAAGAAATGTTCTGTGATTTAAAATTGTCAGAAAATATCTTAATAACTCGAATTCAGGCAATTCTGGTTTTCATTTAGAGAACAGGAAAAAAAAAGATGATGATAAGCATGACTATAGAACAGAGGTTATAAGTAGAATTAACGTATATTTGGTTGTTTTTCCCTAGTGGATTTGAATGTAATAATGCTTTATTTTTTGGGTGGGTGGGGCTGGGCATGAGGAGGAGGATAATATTCTCTTTGAAAATGCCCCTTTTAGAAGCATGCCTCTATTTCTTTGTTTGAGAGTGCATGCACAAATGCAAAGACCTAATCAACACATTTATTTTTAGGACAATAATTTCATTGCCATGAGTCTCCTTCTTAGAATAAGGCAGGTTATTTTGCTAATTTTTTGGCACCCCGGCATCACCTGATGCTAATCACCAGACACAGGACACCTCGCAGCTCTCGGCAGCCAGTTAAAGTGATTGAAGGGAGAATTGGCTTGGATTCTCTCCTTCTCCCGGCCCCCAGGCTTTTGTGTGGTTTGGGGCTGCTTTTATGAGACAGAGAGATTTTCTTTCAGGAAAATAGGGTGAACTGAAAAGTCCTTTGTATCTTCCATAACCTGGGGAGAGGGGTTTCAAATCTCCTTAGTCTGGAAGGCAAGGGTGGCTGAAAGCTAACAAAGAAAACCATTTTAAGCTTGATGAGCTGAGAGAAGGGAGACTATTTGAAGTTCTGGAAAAGTCCCAGAAGGTGGCTTTTCTACCTTTTAATATAAATGTGTGACTAGACTCTAAGAGCCAACTTGATCTATGTGCTCTTGGTGGGCACAGGCCTTGAAGGCTGCTACTGTTAGCAGCGAAGTGTCATGTGCACCCTCTCTTGAGACCGAGCCAATGATGGGGCCTTATGCTGGACTGGTTTATGCATGTGCTAGAACAACCTTTAGAATCACCTAATTAAACATATTATAATGTCAGCTCATGGTGCAAACACTTTCTCTTAGAAAAATATAATACTTATTCTGGAATGGGAAAAGAATTTTTTTTTTTTTGCATTTAATATCAGCAATTTACTAAGCTTTAAATTTTTGTATTAAAATTCTACTTTTGTATTTTCCCAAGGTTCTTGATTAATTTTCAAAGCGTGGAAAGAAATCTTGGGCTTCCCACCTCCTACCACCGGCTTCCCACTTCTTCCTCCACTCTAGTGAAATCATGCAATCCCAGCACTTGGAGGGGATCTCTCTTTGAACTGCTGCTGCTGAGACCCTGGGGGTGGAGTTGATTATTTTTGCACGGGGGCATTAAAATGCCAGACATCAATTTCTTGTCTCCTGGTGAAGATATCTATACATTGAAGAGGTGTGCTTCAACGCTTTTCAAAGAATTTTTGCAAGTGCAAATTATGGGAACCCGAGAGAATTAGCTATATTTCTTTAAATAAATCCCCTCAAGGTCCATCTGAAGATGGTTGTGGAGATGGTTGTGGTTCTCTAAGAAGCAGTAAATTCTGCCTGGGGGAAATGTTGCACCAATACCCCTCCCAACCCTCATTCTCCAGCAAGTAGCCAGCGGTGTGGGGTGGGGCTGCTGCAGTGATGGCACATATTAGGTAATACCCCCCGTTAGACTGCAGATGTGTGAACTAGTTTAAAACTTTTATTAGGGTTTTTATTAGACTCCACTGCAGTCTTAGCCTCTTTACAGTTGCCAACTTAGCCAGTTGCTCACAAGTTATAACAAATTAGGAATACCTAATGCCTAAGCTATTCTTACACTTTGGGGGCAAAATCCCAAACAAATCATAATCTTCCTTGTGAATCTAGTCTCCATTTAAGAAATTGCACTTACAGGCAGAATGGCGCTTGAGCCAGGGTTTTGTTATGGCTTTGTAATAACAGTGTGGTTCAATTCTCCTAAGCACATAAATCCCGGATCCTTTATCATTTTCTGCCTGGCCACGGAATGCCCTCTCTTAAGTCTTTGATGGCCTTCCAAAATCTTTTTTTTTTTTTTCTCTTCTTTTTATTGCACGTATTCCTTAAGTGACCTTAATTCTTCTGTGAGTGCCAGATTGGCGTCTCTGAAAGCTGACATTGGCTTGCAATGCCCAAAAGAGGTACTTATAAAGTAGAAGATCCCCATCCTTCCTCTGTATGGGGGAAGAGCTCAGGAAGAGGAGGACACCTCTCTTACCTAAAGAGGCAAAGCAGCCTGGTCCTTGGCTTCAAAGATTTTTATTATGTGCCAGTGAAACAAGCTTACCGTACTGTCTAGCTCCTTCATCTGAGAAAGACATTAATCTCCTTCTATTTAGACTGACGCACATAGGAGTGAATAAGTACAACGTAGTTTTTTTCCCCCTTGGAGTTAATAGACATGCATTGAAAAGTGTCCATTCACCAGTCCTCAAACTTTTTTCCCAAAAGGTCTCAATCTAGGCACAAAAGTGAGATTATTGGGCACTAATAGCTTCAATAAAACATAATCTTTTGGACAAACTAAATAAGAGGATAGCATAATGTTTAAAATCTGAAAAAAAAATTTGTTGAATCATTAAAATGTTATATTTGAATTTATTAAAAATATCTTCAATTGAATACACAAGGTTGATGTATGAAGATTACCTGCCTTGTCCATAATCCAATATTTAAAGAGATGAACTCAATTTAGTATATCTCTTCATTTTATCTATTTTTGATAGTTTCTGTTTTACTTCTTGCTGCAATGTTACTTCCTGTGGTAATGGTTACAAATCAGGGAGTAGGTTAAAAGTTTCTAGAAAAATTATGGAGGTATTAAATCATGTACACCTAATCTCTTTCTTTTATAGACAAAATTGAGGCTCAGAGAAAAGAAAAATAGTTTACCGGAAAAACCTGGGTACAAATTCTCTATTACATCCTACATGTTTGGCCTTGGGCAAGTTGTTCAGCCTCTTTGTTGCTCCAGCTGTGAAAAAGAAGCAATATTAGCTATAAGGTAAAGCTATGATGCTGATTAAATAAATGATATACAAATTATCTGGCACAGAATAGGTGTTCAGCAAACCACTAGTTGCCTTCCCTTTTCCTAAAGTCTCCATGGAGTTGTTATATATAACAACATGGAGTTGTTAAATATTTGGGAGCAGAACACAAGAGTTGGCCCTCAATCTTGTGTTCTTCCCATTTCACCATGCTGCTTCCTGCTGAGATTTATAGGGAAAGTACCTTGTCGAATAGCTAGCTGCGGCCTCTCACTTGGGAGTGTGTTGGGGAGATGGTGTGAGTGAAAGGTAGATGTGTTACAAATCCTGACTACCAACATGGCTGAAACTGCAACCACCAACTACAGGAGGGTCACTCACTGTAATAGAAATGGACTGTTGGTGGCAGAACTGTGTTTTCAGTATCTACAGCTGACAGTCCCCCTGAGGTTATAGAACTGTGCTGCACACAAGCTCACCGCTGTGAGCATGACACTGATGAAAAAGCAATAATCCTCTCTACCTAATGTGCTTCCAGGTTGAGTGGCTGCCTGCCTTACCTAAATAGGTTTTGTATAGACTTACATTTGAATGTATTTATTATACTCATAGAAACTGGTGGTGGCTTGAGTAAACTCATTTTCCTGGAGAGATAGCCTGAAATCATTCACTCATCATTCATTTCTTCCTCAGAAATATCCTGAGCCCTATCGTATGCTTAGGTTTTAGCAGTGCACAAAGAAAGATACAAAAAAGGAGTGTACACAACCCTTCAAGTATTTCACAAGTCTGGGGTTTGCTAACAGACCTGGAAACTTAAACAGCAAACCACAGCAACAATTTATTCATTCATTCATTTAATATATATTTATTTAGAAAGAATGCTGACCACCGACAAGTCTTTGGGCTAGGTGAAATGTAGCATAGAAAGATGAATATGATTTCTCTCCTTCGTTCCCTCTTTCTTTCTTTCTTTCTTTCTTTCTTTCTTTCTTTCTTTCTTTCTTTCTTTCTTTCTTTCTTTCTTTCTTTCTGTCTCTCTCTCTCTCTCTTTCTTTCTTTCTTTCTTTCTTTCTTTCTTTCTTTCTTTCTTTCTTTCTTTCTTTCTTTCTTTCTTTCTTTCTTTCTATTTCTTCTTTCTCCTTTTTCTTTGAGGCAGAGTTTTGCTCTTGTTGCCCAGGCTGGAGTGCAATGGCACGATCTTGGCTCACTGCAACCTCTGCCTCCCAGGTTCAAGCAATTCTCCTGCCTCAGTCTCCAAAGTAGCTGGGATTACAGGCATGCACCACTGTGCCTGGATAATTTTGTATTTTTAGTAGAGACAGGGTTTCTCCATGTTGGTCAGGCTGGTCTCGAACTCCTGACCTCAGGTGATCCACCTCGCTTGGACTCCCAAAGTGCTGGGATTACGGGCATGAGCCATCGTGCCCAGCCCAATATGATTTGTTTCTAAGCAGCATACAGTTAGATGAAGAAAGGACATCAGAGCATTGAAGACAAATTTAATACCTAGTATATAATATATGTATAGCATATAAGTATGAATAAGATGTACTAGGTAAATGATGCAAATTATGATAGTCAAATAAATGCAAATAAGTTTGCATTTGGCAAAGCCTCTGTGATCCAATCAGTAACTCTTGATCCCTAAGGTCGTTGAGTCTTGCCCATCCTGCCTCCACAGTCACTTCTTCCTTCATTCCCTTTTCCTTTCTTGTTTCCACTATATTTGGCCCTTCTTGTCTTGGTGCAATGAGTGACAGACATTTTCTCAGAAGGAATGATGCTTGGAGGATGAGTGAGAATTAACCAGGTAGAAAGGGGAGGGCATTTTAGGGAGTGTAAAAGCATGTGCAAGGGTCTGGAGAAAGGGAGGGATCATGGTGTGTATGAGGGACTGAAAGAAAGCAGGACAGTTAGAACAAGGGGCAACATGGGGCGAAATGAGTAGGGGTTGGGTGGGGTGGGGACACAGGGTGTTTTCAGTGAGGCCATGCAGAACTTGTGGGTCATCGGAGATACTTTTGTTTGTATTTGAAGAAGCTCTTAAGAGCATGTCAAATCATCACAGACCATCATGGTTCCAAACTAGAAGGAATCTTGAGTTTCTCTAGTCTAACCTTGACTTTATATATGTCACTGTGTCTCTATTGAGTAAACTTCTGGCCTATGCTGAAGAAAACAACTTAATTGCTAGGGAACTTGGGAATCCTGTGACTACTCATTCAACATTTTTGTTGCTATTTCTCCTCTCTTATTTCTAAATTAACCATTTGAAAGTGAACAATTCAGTGGTGTTTAGTCCATTCACAGCACTGTGCCACCACCACTGCTATCCAGTTCCAAAATATTTCCATCATTCTTAAACCCTTTACCCTTTAAGCAGGTTCTCCCCTTTTCTCCTCTTCCCAGCTCCTGGCAAAAACCAATCTGCATTCTGTCTCTATAGATTTATCCATTCTGGATCTTTTATGTAAATGGAATCATAGAGCATATGGCCTTTTGTACCTGGTTTCTTTCACTTAGTAGTTTATCTGTGTTGTAGCATGTGTTAGTGCTCCATTCCTTTTTACTGCTGAATAATATTCCATACTCATTCCACTTGGGAATAACTCTGATAAAAACTCATTTGCCATTCTCCTGCCTCAGCCTCCCAAGCAGCTGGGACTACAGGCGCCCACCACCACACCCGGTTAAATTTTTGTATTTTTAGTAGAGACGGGGTTTCACTGTGTTAGCCAGGATGGTCTCAATCTCCTGACCTCCTGATCTGCCCACCTCGGCCTCCCAAAGTGCTGGGATTACAGGCATGAGCCACTGCGCCCAGCTGGCCTTGGTTTTTTTGGCACCTCCAGAGGAAGGTAAAGGAGTGACAGTGAGGTAATCACCATATAAGAAGAAATTTATATGTCTGTTGAGTCCCTTTTGGTTATTGTAGCAAGGAATAAGGTAGTTTTTAACTTACAATGACTTATGTTTATACAGTTCCACATGTGGGACAATTTTTGACAGTAATTTTCTGTTTAATATGTGGTATCTTTTGAGTTCCCAAACTTATAATCAGCGCCTTTTACTCATTTCCATTAAATATTCTTTGAATGTACATCCTTCCTGAAGTATTTTTTAACATATAAAAGTAAATTGTTGTGGAAAGTAAATCTCTTATGTTTACTGCTTTGGCAAGGCAGTGACTACAGCTTTTCTACCTCCAATAAATCTCTCTGTAAAGTCAGCAGTTACCAAAGGCTACTATGTAAAGTGCCTTCTGGAAGAAAGTGACAAACTACTTAAATTTTGCATACAAGGAAGAAGAACGTGTTTACTTGTTTAGTTCTGGTTTTCATTTTCTCAGATTGTTGACTCATGGGATTTCTTTCTTGGGGGATGTGGATTTTTCGAATCCACTCACTTTATTCTCTACTATTTCAATTATTTGATTTTGTTAGACTTTAAGAAGCTTGTGCAAGTAGCCACTTTCTAAGGTTCTTCAAAGAAAACTAACATTTGGCTGTTAGAGACCTCTGTGTGGACTGAGGTGGATGGAGCATGAAGCTCTGATTGAAGGTCCATGACAATGCATGGGAGAAGGCAAGGGGAGGTGACCACATGCAACAGGTCATCCAGACTTAGCCTCTGCCAGTGTGAAGTTCTTACTCGTGTGGATGATTGATTGGCCTATTAGAATCACTGAATCTGTTTGCCTAAATTTTCCAGTAAGTGAACCCAACCCACCATGCCTAGTCGGTTTCTATCCATGGGCCTTCTATCTGCACAATGTCTTTCTGTCTGTCCAAATACTAAAGGTCAGAGAATCCCCTTGGAACTTTGAAGAGTTTGAATCCCATCAGCCACTCCCAGGTGGAGCTGCACAACTTTAGAGGCCCGGTTGGTGGTCCGCTGTATAGTTTCACACTGAACATCAGACTTGTTTCAGTTTTGATCAATGGTTTTCTATAAACAGAGTCTGCTTTTGTCCAGCTCTTGCAATGGGACTCTTCAAGAATATAGAATGGGTTGTTGCCTTAGAATTTTTCTGTTATTTAAAGTTTCAGTTGAATCCCCAAAGCTGAGAGCAGTGAGTTCTAAATATGCACACTCTTAACATAAACTTCCAAGATTTACCATGAGATCGCAAAGCTAGTCCTGAGACCCATATCCTATTAGTTAATTCCAGAATATACACTAGAAGGCAGAAGACAGAGATTTATTAGAGGAGGCTATATTTGGAGGTAATTCACAGAAAAAGAGAATGTTAATGTTGCTCCCTCCACCAAATAAGTCAGAAAGGTCCCAAGAGCAACAGGTGGAGTCATGGGTCAGATACTATTGTGGTACAGGAGTGAAGCATGGTGAGAGATCACTCCAGAGCACCTGAGGTGGGTTCTGTTAGGCTTGGGGATATTTGATAATTGAGAAAGTTATACCTGCCTTTGCCTGGAAAATTCTGAAGACAGAAGGCTAGCTAAAGTTGCCTGTGATGATAGGAAAGGAGGGCAGACATAGGCCAATGTAACCAGGACAGACATGATACTTTAATCTGCACTGTTAACATTTTCCATATCACTTTATTGGGTCTAGACCAGGGTTCCTCAGCCTTAGCACTACTGCCATTTGGAGCTGAATAATTCTTTGTTATGGGAGGTTGTTGATATGGTTTGGCTGTGTTCCCACCCAAATCTCACCTTGAACTGTAATAATCCTTATGTGTCAAGGGCAGGGCCAGATGGAGATAATTGAATCATAGGGGCAGTTTCCCCCGTACTGTGCTCGTGATAGGGAATAAGTCTCATGAGATTTGATGGTTTTATAAATGGGAGTTCCGCTGCACACGCTGCCTTGCCTGCAGCCATGTAAGATGTGGCTTTGCTTCTCATTCACCTTCTGCCATGATTGTGAGGTCTACCAGCCATGTGAAACAGTGAATCAATTAAACCTCTTTCCTTTATAAATAATCCAGTTTCAAGTATGTCTTTATTAGCAATGTGAGAACAGACTAATACAGTTATCCTGTGAATTATAGGGTATTTAGCAGCATCCATGGTCTCTACCCTCTAGATACTAGTAGTAATCCTCAGTTGGAAGAACCAAAACTTTATCCAGACATTGCCAAATGTTAGGCATTTGAGGGGCGAACTTCACCTTGGTTGAGAACCAGTGGTGTAGACAATCAGCAGAACAAATGAGGTCCTGATTTGTGGTGTTTGCCAGTTTTTGTGTTATTAATGCCTCCACCTTAGCCAATGTCCAGCTATCAATGTGATGCAACTAAAGGCAAAGGGAAAGGGAGGTGGACATATTGTTTCCATTACACCCATACAATAGGTAAAAATAACTTCAAGAGCATAGATGGTAGTAAAATGATAATAATTAGGAAGTGTTGAGTTTTGAAAAATATATTTTTGTTTTTGATAAAATTTATTTATTTGAAAGTTTATATACTTTAATTTTTAATGATGCCTGTGTTTAACAACTGGTTTACAAAATTTCTGAGAATTTAACAGTCTGCTCTCATGTGCCAATGTGACTTGCCTGCAGCACACCACATTTATAGCCAAATTAGGAATGTAGAGAGGTAAGAAGATTTCTTCTCCTTACAGCTTACGATATAATGTCAAACTGACCTCAATTTGTGAACTAAATAATTATACATGGCATCTATATTCCAAGCATCAGCCATTCCCCAAGGGAGGCTTTCCTCTGGCATATTTGGGAAATTGAGGGGTTGTCTTAGTTCTTTCCCACATTCACCCATTGGACAGTTGACTCTCAGCATTCTACATTCCTCACAGCCATTTCCAGTGTCACGGTGAGCCACTGGTTGTTTGCTGTTGTTTCATTCCTGGAAGTCTGGATCTCTTGCCTTTGATGATGTGCCTGCATCCTGAGCAGTAGAGAGATCAGCAAAGGCCACAATTTCATGTCTAAGCCACAGATGTTAGTTTTGCTCCTCTCCCCTGGTATATGCTTTTACTTTCTATCTCTTAAGAAATCATATCCTCTGAAATTTTCTTAATATTAATTTCTTCAGCCCCTTCCCAAGGGAGAAAAGCTCAATTCTGTATTTGCTCTTATCTTAGATGCCTTTTCCCTCTCCATCAACCCCCCTAGTGCAATACAGATAATCCGAAGAAGAATGTGTACAAACTCTGAGACAGTCATTTTAGAATAACACCAGCAATGGGTGGTATGGGTATACTTCACATCTATAGCTAGCTAGCTAGCTAGATATCAGATGAATATATATGAACCCATATACGTGAAGTATATATATTTATGTACATATCTTGTATATTATACACACACACACACACACACACACATGCCTTCTTTGCATAGGCATAGAATACCAATATTCTATAGATGTAGCTACTGTTATAGTGAACAGTAGTTATTTCTGTGAATGTGGTCTGGGGTTGTGGTGGAGGAAGACTCATTTTTTTTTTGGTTTAACATTTTTACAAGTTTGTATCTAGTTAGCTAAAACAGGTGCCTACCAGCCTTAATTTCTCCAGTCTTCTTTGAGACCAAGCCCAGAAAGTCCTTCAGCCTCCATGATGACGGGTCTAAGTGAATGAGAGTGTTTGCTGTTGATGTGCACTTTTCTCTTTGGTCCTCTTTCTCTAGCGTGATTTTACTGGTTCAGTCATCACACTCCCCAGTCTGCTCTCATGATCTTCCTGCTTCTCTTTATTCTCTGAGAACATTTTGGTAATTGTCCCAGAGAAGTCCTGGTGAGGATTATCGTGATAAAACTGACATGCTAATGTCATGCTTGTATGGATTTCCTTCAGCAAACGAGCCCCAGCTCCCTTGTGAAACTTTAAGAACATGGTACTCAGAGGGGTAAGGCTCATGAAGTGGAGAGATGAGAAGACTTTCGGGGCAGATCTTGTGGAGGCTCTCATTCTCCTCGTGACATTGCTGTGGGAGAAGAAGGAGGCACTCCATGTTGGCTTCAATAAAGAAGGTTACTAAAATTTAATTTTATCTTCTCTTGGGTTAGGTGTATAAGGGTATGTATATGTCAATGTTTAAAAATATAAAGCTTATTTAGAGTTTGTTTAAACACATAAAAAATGATTAAAGAAAATTGAGCTCATTTGCAGCAGAAAAATACAAAGTTGTCAGTGAGAGAGACTGGTTATTCCATCTAGATTTTCCTAGCTTTAAATATAATGAAAGAAAAACAGACCAACTAATACTACGTTTATTTGAATAGGTGAGCTCAGTGATCAGATGTCAGCTCTCAAAAGTTATCATTCAGCCTAGAAACCCAATTTAATTATTTGCAATTTATACTCCTACTATGTTTTGGAAAAAGATGACTATATCAGTTTTACTTATAGCCCCCTTTGAAAATGTAAGTTCTCCTTCTGTTGGTGATTCAAGAGTCCCTTTCTGCTATCATTAATGTCTTTTTTGAGATTTTTAAAGAAAATTTTATTTCAATAGCTTTTGAGTACAAGTAGTTTTTTGTTAGGTGGATGAATTGAGTTTTTTAAAAAAAAATATAGATAAGCAAAATGTCAGACTTGATTAAAAATAATTAGAAATTACAAGAGTTTAAAAAATATTTTTTTCAATCTTAATTTAAACCCAACTTTGAAGACCAAGTTGTGGTTTTGGAAAAAACCTAAATCCTTTGAGAGAAACAAAACTATAAAGTATTTTAATGTGAATAATATAAAGTAAAACAGAAAAAAATGGATCTCTAAAATAATATTAGTTTCTATGTTAGTTTTTCTTTAACATCAACCTCTTTTTTGACTGTTTTATTGAAAACCCTACAGACAGTAGCTTATTTTTCCACCGACCTAAGCACCTGAGATTTTTGGCTGATGGCTATAAGACCAGTAAAACTGCCTATAAAATGTAACTTTATAATATAACTTAAACAATGTTTATAGAATGTATTCCAACATTTACCTTTTTCCAAAAGCAAACAACTCAGTGTGTATTCATTATATTACAATGCAAAACAACATTTATGTTTTTGAACAATCATAACACTTGCTCTGTAGTTATATTGTTTACAGTATTTCTGTAGTACCAATGGATAAGTCTGAAAGGAGGGAACGCTGATCTCACTTAGCGTAAAATTTTTCTGAGCCTAACATGAAGGAAATAGAGTAATATTTTATTTGAACATGTTTTTATTAGCTTGATTTTCAAGTGCTATGGTAAAATCATGTTCCTGACTCCATACAGCCCAAGATAATATAGTCAGCCAGCGCACCTGGTATCATCTCACAACCATGTTCCACTTCAGGGTGTTTGCCCATAGTAGTATTACTTTCTATCCATTGGGTTTGCTCTTTAACCTCTTTTAATTCTTTCCTCAATATCACCTTCTCAGATGCCCATGATCATTCTATAAAAAATCCTACTCCTGTCATCCAGCACCTGTCATCTCTGTTAACCTAAGTACAGTTCTCTGAAGTATTGTGTAATACAATTGTTTATTATGTTCTGTATTTTGTCTCTCTCGTCACAGAATATTCATTGTAAAATTCATGATAGAGAGGATTTTGTCTTTTATTTATTTATTTTTTCTTTTTCTTCATTGCTGTATCCCCACTGCCCATACAGTGCTGGTTACGTAGTAGGAGCTAACTAAATATTGTTGTGTAAACGAATAAACAAATGAATGAATGGATGTAGGTTACCTTCTCCACACATTTGATGTATTCAGTTGTTAATTTCCCAGAGGTTTTTAAAAAGAAATTTTAGCATTGCATAAAAATAATAGACCTATTGTACCCAACATCGAAACTGAGGGCAGTGAACACTGTGATAATTTTAGAGAAAAATCCCAAAGAAATGGAGCCAGTGACAGAACAAGCAAATTTGCTGAAGATCATAGAATTCTTAACCAGAAAAAAAAAATGTAGTGTTACTCTGCCAAGTATGAGAGAACTAGAGTTGTAAGCATTTGACTCATCTAGCAAAAGGAAATTGATGTAGATATTTAAAAAAAAATGACTTGATAGAGATGTGACTGTTGCTTATCTATCAATATTGCTCAGTAGGTTGTCTCAACTCTTGGCATTTCCATGTCAGGCACTGAAATGTGTTTTGGGCACTGATCTCTTTCCCATGCAATGGAAACCAGGTGGAAAGAGCAACAGCCTCCCACAGTGAATTTGTAATTAGTCAGAGACTTGGAGGAGAAAACAGTATGTGGGCCAACAAAAGGAGGGAAACAGAGACCATGCTTGCCCTTCTCTTTTCTTCCTCTGCATCTCTTCTGTCCTCCACCAAGCTCTACTCCTTGTATGGCTCCTCTTCTTATTTGAGTATAAAAGGGGGAAAAATACTATCTTTGTAGTTTAAGAGGGAGTGTGGTTTTTTTCCTTTACTGAAGACATCTAGTTATTGAGGAAGAAAAGCTGAAATAGGTATTAGGGAAAAAATATTACTAACGGTAAGAAGAAATAAGCAGTGGAAAAGATGGCTAAAGGAAGCAGGAGTGGGGAGTTGACTTTTGGAGATAATCACATCCAACCTGCTAACCCTGAACCACTGGCTTACCTAAGTTGATCTCCTCATATTAGAGTCTCAAATGAATATCTGGAATATATTCATGAAGGGGAAAAATCATTGCAAATTATCACTGGTATGTGCCAAAATGTTACACATGTTGCAAAACCATATTGCAAGTCCCTCCAACAATTTCTACACAAGAATAAAGCTGCATCATTATAAGTGATGCTTGGTATGTCCAATGAATATTTTGTTTACATTTGATCAAATATCAGTAACCAAAGACATAATAAAACACATGTAAAAGAGAAATATGTACTACTTTTTACTGGAAGATAGGACATGAAACATGCGTCTTTTTCTGAACTATATTCATTCTTTTTTTGTCAGGTTTTGGCTGTCCACATACTTACACATCTTCTCCCTTCCTTTCTTGCAGCATCTTTAACTCCACCATCTCCTGCAGAAAAAGACATTAATACTAAAACAATGAGTCTAGCTCAATTCTAAGGATTTCTTTCTTAGAATCTGAGATTCTAATGCATCTAATTCACCGTAAGTTTAAAATGTATTGTTGGTTTCTCTAATAATGAAAGAACTGGGGGCTGCCATACACCATGAGAGACCACAGTACAAGTCTTCCCACTACATGTAGCTCTCCCTCTCTCTCTCATAAATTGCCCAATTTGTATAAGATCTGTATGTACATATCTTACCTCTTCTACATTTATAAAACTGGTTTTTGTTATTCTCTTTTATAAAGTAGAAAATCAATTTAGAGACACGAATTTTCCTAGAGTCACACAGTTCATGCCTGACACAGATGGAATTCAAACTCAAATCTGTCTGACTTCAAAGTCAACGTTCATTCAGAAAAGAGAGCTTCTGTGTGACATGGATCTCAGACAAGCAAGAGTGTGTTAGTCTTGTGGGTAATGGCAAGGGAAAAAAACTTCCTATTGTGTGTTTCTAGAACTTCAAATTTCACCCCTTTCACTGATATTGTGAACCCTGCCAAATGCCACCAGCTCACATGCCATTTCTTCCTTTTTTAAGTTTTCACATTTCTATTCTGTTTCTTTTATTCTGCTTTGTGTAAAAATTACTTACTTGCTTTGATGGCTTTTCCCTCACGACATGGTGTGTACATTGAGGGCAAAGACTGTTATCTTACTCATTTCTCATTCAGTGCAAAGCCTGGTTCTGTGCACATAAGTGCATAATAAACACAATGAAACAGGAGCTCTGCATGAGAGGGAGGACCCAGCACTGGAGCACCCCTTAGGTCCTGTGACATATGTATTAGAATTAAAGATAGAAGAAACCATTTTCTTGGCATTGCAGTTTAGTCTGCTCCAGCCAAACATAGAAAGCTGTCATGTGAATATTTTTGAACCTCAAAAACAATTTTGGTTTAAGTCTGGGTGGGGGAGGAGGAGAATGGTGGCTCTTATTTCTCCCACACCAGTCCACCCATCTCATATTAGAACATGTAATTGCAACAGTGCTGACTGTCATAAAATTTGTGAACAGAGTGTCCTCTGAACACTGTTTGCTATAGACATTGCCTCTTTAAGAAGCTTACTTGTAGCTTATAATTAAATTAAAGAATCAGCAGCTGCTGAAAAAAAGTATAGCCTAGAGGCCATGTTTATGAGTTTCTCAGGCAAGAGGTAGTCATGTCAGAACTACTATTGTTATGAGTCTGAATGTTTCCAATGAAATCTTTGCACGAATCATTTGCTTAGTACTAGTCATCCAGTCATGCCTCTTGATTTCAGCCCACTATTTCCTCTTGGAACTGGCAAAAACAACTCTACAAAGGAAAACATTTTATAAGAAAAATCATAGCCTTCTGCTTTTTAAACCATAGATGACCTGGACTCTATGACCAATTCACAGGGGTGCTGCCTCTGGTTCCAATGGCCAGGGAAGAAAGACTACAACAAACATCAAGCCCCTGAAAGCAGAAACCCTGGCTTCTCTTTTCTTTGTTTCCTTAATAAAGGATTTTAATACATTGTAGGTAGGATATCAACTGCCCTGGTTTATACAGGACTGCCCTAGTTTTAGCACTGACAGTCTCATGTCATGGGAAACCCCTCATTCTTGGTCAGACTGGGACAGTTGGTCATCCCTGAATTAGGGGCCTTATCCATGCTGTTAACTAAGAGTCAAACATTCTGGGATCAGTTTATGATTTAGAAGGTTTTGAACCATAATACCCAAATCACACATCAGTGGTCAAGTCCCAGGAAATTATATATAAAGAAGTCATAGAATCTCCAAAGA
Source organism: Theropithecus gelada (assembly GCF_003255815.1). Taxonomy (NCBI): domain Eukaryota; kingdom Metazoa; phylum Chordata; class Mammalia; order Primates; family Cercopithecidae; genus Theropithecus; species Theropithecus gelada. Next base: position 146,143,514 of record NC_037668.1, read on the forward strand.
GTCCTTAAATATGTTTTACTCCAGAACTTCCAACCTGGTGTTCCCAGTGGTAGATGTGAACACATTGTGCTACTAATCCAGGTGTGCTGAGGTATTGATCCCCCAGTCCTGTTTTGGCTGGGTAGAATCTGGGTACCTCCAGCCCTCAGTCACTTTCCCCTAGCCATGAGCTATCTTATCTCTCTCTTTAGACCAGTGAGCGCTATTAAATAATATCATTTTCCATATGTGGCATAATAAGAAAAAAAGTTGGAAAGTAGTGCTCAGATCTAACCCACTAATTTTATAGGCGAAACCTAACTTCATTTCTATTAAATACAGGCTGTATGAAGCTGAGGTAAAACTGCATTCAATTTATCTTGTGTTCAACTGTCTTCAAGGTGATTTAGATCACTGCCTGGGAAAGCTGATGAATTACAGCGTGAGTGGTAAGTGACAAAACTCAGCAAGCCAAATTTGCATTGAAGGCACATGGCTGGCTAAATGAGGAGAAAAAATGACATTTATCTGAATAATATTGACAGAAATTTCCATGTTGCTTCACTTATCTATGTTTTTAGTAAACACGTACCATTTAAATCTCAATTACCTTTGAGTATGAGTTAACCTGATGTTTCATTTCTACTCTTGACTTTGACTTTGGACATATGCAAAGTTATAATTTCAAAAATCAAGATATCCAGAAAGTAAACACAGCTAAGTAAGAATTATAGACTTAAAACCCAAGTTTTCAAGATAAACAAGCATTTACACCTCCTCTTAATTATTCCATAAAGATTTGCTCAAGTTCAAAATGGAGAAAAGATACAGAGTGAAAGGCAATGTGCAAATAAAAGTCTACAGGCTCGAAGATATTAGAGTTCTAAATTCCCATTCCCCTTGCTAGTGTTCATAGGCAGTGAGTCGAGAAGGGATATATTCTGTGTATAAAGCTGGGCCTTTGCAAATCCAAACTTTACATTGTGCCAAATTTGAAGCCTGCCCAACCTCTGGCTCTTCGATTGCTTAATACATTAGTGGACTTGTTCCAGTTCCCAGTGGTCGGAGTTCCACATCACACAGTCCCTGTCCCATCTGGTGCTAATTGGCACCCTTGTTGGTAGTTTCCAAAAGCAGAACAGGAAAAATAAAAGGGACTATCTTTCTATCCTTAGAAGTTAGAAGCTTAGTACAAGCAGTCCTCAATTTAAAATGAGCTGTGTACTAAAATATTGTATGTAAATCAGCTGTTTAGAACCCAGAACAAATTTTTCCAATGAAACAAAGTCATGTTTGATAGTTACTTCCCCAGGTCAGCCCAGTTCACAAAAGCCTGTTGGACCCATAATGTACCCAATAAATAGTTTCCATCTTAATAGCATAGAACCATCATCAGTGAACCAAGAAGTAGGAAGAGGTGGTGAAAGCCTCACTACCTTTGGTAGTAGAAGGCCAGGCTGGCTTCTCACTAGTTGAGTGATTTTAGAAAATTCTCAGAACTCCTTTAGGCTCTGAGTTTCTTTAACTGAATGGAGAAAGGCAGATTACAAAAGTTGCTTTTTGTCTTCACTGGGTTATTGTTGCAGGAATCAGATAAGATAATGCCTATGAAATATCTTAAAAATGACTTTCACCTTTTACTGAAAGAACAGAATCACAGATTCGCCCTCTGTTTCCTTCCTACACCTTGTCAGCAAGAGGATCAGGGACTACCCACAATCCAAATTCCACGTTGTGGTTCCAATTTTGGGAAAGTGGCTGGGAGGTTAGGAGGCAATGAAGTAGTAAGAACAGAGACTACTGAGGGGTGGGATCAAGGGATGGCCTCTTTAGGATGGGAAGACCTTTTATTCCATATTAACCCTCAAAGACGATTTCTTGGTACAGGCTGCTCTTTGTTATCTTTTTATTTTCTTCCTAGGACCCCAGGAATTGGCCTGTTGTTTACACTGTCAACACTTCTTGCTTCTGAACAGCACATCTTCCTCCCCAGTGTTATTGAAGACTCAACATCCTTTCTGAGGTTTCATAACGAATTTGATTACCTGATTATAAGAGAAGGGATATAGAAAGTCAAAAATCTCACCCCTGTATGTCATGTGTATATATCTATATCATAGATGAAAAGTAAGACCACACATACATGTTAACTGCACACTTCTGTAATCTAAGGACAATCACGTTTTAGCTACACCTGAAAGACGGAGCTGACTCAGGGAATTTAATCTCAGAATTCCTCTGGTGCTGGAGCTATGGAGAGAAGAATAGACTTAAACCTCTGCATGAGGACTGGTGACAGAATAACAAGGTGTCACAGAGGCTAGTAAGCCTGGGCAACATGGCAGACTTCTGGAAGAAATGGGAAGGAGAGGCAGCCTGGGATGAGAGGATTACCCTTCCCTGCCCTCCTCACCTTCCTCCCCTTCCCACAAGGAAGGAACTACTGTCCACACCATTATGATGACATTTTCTCTAACTGCAGCACTTCACTGACTTCTGACCACTTTCTGTTCTGCCTTCATCTTAGTGATCCTCCTTCTGAGCTTCCCCTTGTCTTATCCTGCAAGCTCCTTCCAGCACCCTGTACCCTCTTCCATGGTAATACCAAACAATCTTGTCTTTTCCTCTTTCTCCCTCTACATTCTTTTCAACTACCAATAACCTCTCCCCCCTTTCTCCTCGCCTCATCCTCAGACTTTTCCCATTAGCCTTCTGCTAGTTCAATTTGAGTTAACATTCATTACTCTATTAGAAACATGATGATGGTTAAAACATAATTGCCAGCAGCAGGGAGCTGACACATTTGTAGATGCCATCAGCATGATACAAAGCAGGGAATGGAGAAGTGGAGTCTAAGGACACAGAGAAGGGAAACACAAATCCAAAAAGTGTGGGTTTTCAGATGGGGTGGGAAGAATCGAGGAGAACATCATGGAGGTGGTGGCATCTAAGCTGGGCCTCAAAGGGTATATGAGAGTTCGGAGGAGACAACCTTTTAAGTAAAAGGAAGACACCTTAAGAAAATTTCTAACTTGATTATTACACGTGAAAAAGGACCAGAGACCTAGTAAGCCACTGCCACTTCCCAGGAATATGTCCATTATATTTTCACAGGATAAGTGAAAGCGAATCTTTTACTTTTCCTTTGTGGAGACTTCAGACTTCACGTGGAAAGCTCTGATAATGCAGCAGAGAGGGTTGGAGTAGCAGAGACAGCTGGATCATGTAAAGGATGTACTCATATTTTTCTTTTCTCCTTCAATATACAGACACAGGCCCCTAGGAGAAACCTACTAAAGTGGAACTCTTGAGGAAAAATAGCAAATCAAGGGTGTACTCCAGCAACCCAAGCAGCCCTGCAGTCAAGGATACTGGCTTATGCTAATAAATTCTCTGCTAACAACCCCCAGTGGCAAGATTGCAATCATGTGGTTCTATTTAATGAAAATATAAACAGAGGCCATCCCATTCTAATTTAGAAGAAGAGAATAGTTAGAATCAGGGGTTCTCAGGGCAATGACTCAGACTTCTGAGACATTAACTCGAGAGAGAGCCTGTGTTAACATGTACACATCGGGTTGTCTGTTTTGACTTGACTGGTCAAGGAAACAGGCAGGTTAGGTTAAAAAAAGAAAACAACAGGCAGGACAGTCAAGAAACAGTCAAACGAATTGTTTGACAGATGATTATTATTTCCGTTTCGGGCTGTCACTTATGTCAAGTAAATCACACCAGTTAAAACAGATGAACGTCATGTTCAATGTCCTCTGAATGGAGTTCTACCCACCTGTCTCATTCATGTAGACACTCCAGGATTCTCATGTGGCTCTTTCTCCTCTACTTACTTCCTCTTATATTTTCATTCCTCATACTGGTTCTTGTTTTTGCTTGCACGCCTCTCTTCTTCATTCCCCACCCCCCATGTTTTCTTCATCCATTCCTTAGAGAAAACAAAAAGTTGTGCAAACTTTTTCTGTTCTGAATCTAATTCTAATGGTGTTTCTAATTTTTAAGGCATTATTCCAGAAACCAAGCCTGGTATTTACAATAGAAATGTATATCTAAACATATTCACATTGCAGGAAAGAGCATCTTAACCATTCTTACACAAATTCCCCACTTTGTTTTTATTTGTACAGAATGGCTAAAGATTTATTTGCTAACACTTGCTAGAATCAAATGGCCAGGCTTATTTCTCATTTGGTCTCCCTGAGTCCTTATAGTGTCATGCAAAGATCCCTGGGCTGAAAGTCAGAAGATTTCTGTTCTTCTTCCTGTTCCACCACCAGTCAGTGCTTGACTTTCTTTCTTCTGGGTCTCACTCTCATACTTGAACATCAGAGGGCTGGTCTACTTGATTTCTGTCATTGTAACATCTTAGTATTGTGAGTCTCTAAGGCTGCTTGTATAATAGATAATCAACATGGGGCATTTAGACACTATTTTTGTACACATGCCTATTTTTAGCTTTGTTATAAACCTAATATTGAACACCAAAGCTAAAGGCTGTCTTTCCTATACTTGCATTGAGAAATGACTAATTGTATAGCCCAGATTTCTCAAGATCTCTCCTTCTTGCAGATGGCTGTGAGGCATGCTAACATTAAAGACTCAAATGTCACTATCACATGTCCTCTTATGCTGACACAGGTCCCCTCAACCCCTGGAAGTTTTTCCCCTACAGAGGGTTTTTCCCTACATTCTCACATGGCCACAGATAAGTTGGATCTTCTGTTGTGGGACACAGCTGTTTTTAAGTTGGGGCATGGCTGGTACATTTCTGCTATTCCAGGCTTGACATTTGACTGGTTCAGCCGTCTCCCCATGGCTGCTGCTAATGCTGTGCAGGGTTTAAAAGCCTGCTCCAGAAGCTGCCTCTATTCCATTGTCAGGTCCCTTGTCTCTGTGACTGACCCATAAGACATGGCCTTTTCTCCTGACTGACCACCCTCAGGCAGTTGGCAAGGCATGGCAGACACAGTGCCAGCTCTGCCAGGAACCAGGCTGTGACTTCAGGGCACCAAAGCTGTGTGATGATTTATACCCTATGGAAAAGTGGTCAGGGGAGACTTTTTCTTTCTGTTAAGTTCTGCTAGAGGGAATCCCAATGCAGAGTTGCTGATGTCACAAAGTAAAACTGCTTCAGCATTTACTTAGAACTCTCTGCTTCCCATCACACTCAGACTAAGCTGAACTGGAATTAAGGTAAGGATGAATCTCAGACTTGCTGTGTTCAGAATCATCTTCCTCATCCCATGACATAGACTTTTTTACTGAGTCAACCTAATCTTTCCTGGATCATTCTCAGGACCAGTTCTCTTCCAGAAACTTTCTCAGTCTTTATGCAGACAAGATTCTGGGTGCTGACACTGCTTTTTTGCCAGATGTCCCCAGACACATCTGAATCACTTTGTCTCAAGCTGGAGCCTTTATCACCATTCCACAAAAAGCTGGGTATAGTTCAAATTCCTGACTGTATATTCTGATTCCCCTGGGCATTTACACTCTGCCATCCCACACAGTTCCTCCTCCTGTGTAAGGGTCCTATTACAAATCATCAGTGTGCTTTTCTTTATTTTTATTTTTTGAGATGGAGTCTTGCTCTGTCCCCCAGGCTGGAGTGCAATGGTACCGTCTCGGCTGAATGTAACCTCCGCCTCCCGGGTTCAAGCGATTCTCCTGCCTCAGCCTCCCAAGTAGCTGGGATTACAGGCATGTGCCACCACACCTTGCTAATTTTTTGTATTTTTCGTACAGACAGGGTGAACCGTGTTAGCCAGGATGACCTCGATCTTCTGACCTCAATCTTCTGAACTCGTGATCTACCCACCTCAGCTTCCCAAAGTGCTGGGATTACAGGCGTGAGCCACCACGTCCAGACTTCAGCGTGCTTTTTTTTTTTTTTTTTTAAAGGTTTGCTATATTTACATCTGGTTTCTGCTTCTGAATGGTAAGCTCAAAGATAGAATTTATATTCTTCTGTATGTCCTCTGTTGTGTCTTGCAAAGTGCTGCTCACATATTAAGATTTTGATTGGGACAGATATACAAGAATATCGCTGGTGCTTTTAAAGCAGTAAATTAATATAAAATTTTAAAAAATCAGAATTCCAAAATGATAGAAAGAAAAAGGTACCTCCTGGGGTCACAGTAATTCAATGAGCCCAGGACACTGGGACATGTCCTCTGCCAGATTCCCATGTAGCCAGTTATTTTAAGTACAGAAAGAAGCTGTTTTTTTAAAGCACTTTTTTAATTATGGAAAGAAGTTCAGCTTTGAATGACTGGGCTATGTTTGGTTATTTAATATATAGAATAACTCCCTAGGAAAAAAAATCCTAGGGAGGTAAGTATGAAACAGTGGGAAGATTGTAATTATGCAGAACTCTGAAGGAACTGCAACACTTGGGTTAACTTAATGTTGTGGTTAATTGCAGGTTAGTCAGAAAATCATTATTACAACACTTTTTGAATAATCCTTACAAAACGCCCTTAGCAAATTCCCATGTTGCAAGCATAGCTATATCTTTCTTTGTTGTCTGAGGATTTTTAGGGCCTTCATGTCAATATTGCAAACACAAATTTTCATTTAAGTGTTAGAGGGCAAGATGGTGCAGGAAATTGGTCTTTGCCTAAATTAACCATTTTATATTCCCCAGACACTGGTTTAGGTGAGTGTTTGATCTCAGGTTGAATTTTTATAATTGTCTCTTCTTTACTAACCCACTCTTAAAATTAAATTTGTAACATTTTATGATTGAAAACTATGCATATAGAAAAATTTGGAAAACTATAGGGAAATATCACCCCAAGTTATTTCCTTCACTCAGACAAAACCACTTTTAACATATTTAGTTTTTTGGGTTTTGTTCCTATGCTTTCCTTTTTTTTTCCCTTAAATACTAACATTTCAAACTAGTTTGTATGAGTTTAAGCAACAATGAACAGACTAAAGTAATGTCAGTAAGTGACAAGACCACTAAAGCTTCACAGAAATGTGAAAAATGTATAATTTTAAAAAAGTCTTTCTCTGCATACATCTTCAGCTTTCATGGCTTGAAATAAATTTTTAATAGTTTCTATTTCCATTTTTTGTAGTTTAAGATGTAAAATTCACAGCATTTATGTAGGACTTCAGTTAATAATGGTAGCTTGAATATATCTGTTTAGTTCTAATTTCTCTAGAAACCCTCTAAAATGACTGTAAAAGAGATTGAATGTGAATGTCAAGGTTACAATAAATTCTCAAGATCAAACAAAATGATAGCAACCAAAGTTTAGAAGGTGGAATTAGTGGTTTCAACTTGTTTTATACTAAATCTTGGTATCTTTGAGACTAGCCAAGATACCAAGATTTAGTATAATACAAGTTGAAACCACTAATTCCACCTTCTATATTCTGTCCTGTATACAATATGTACTTCTTAAATTGCACTCTGTTTGCAAAATAGCTAGTTAGCCTGATGTAAATATCATGAATTCTGGTAGAAGACACAAGTTTCTTGGGTCAGAGACAAAGAACTTTATTACGCATGACACAGCAGATAGCAGAGCTTCATATTTGTGTGATTCCCCTTGCCCCTGAAGTCCCCCTGAGAGATGCAGAACAGTCCAGGGAGATGCTGTCCACTTGAAGGTTAGTTTGAGGGATTGAGCTTAGAAAATCCCAATCTTTTATAATAGGTGGCTAGTAAATCTTCCTAACTTTTGCCCTGGTGATAAGCATTCTCTTTATTATCTTGGACAGCAAACAAATCTGTCCATTTCTCCAGAAGAAGACTATCTCTATTTTCCAAGGCTCTTCATTAGACAAATATCCTTGTGCATAAACATGAGATCCATGTAGAATTGTCTAACAACAATGATAAACCATAGGATTCCAATGTTAAGAAGATTAAACTTGTAGTTTGACTGTGTACTACGCAAAAAAAAAAAAAAAAAAAAAAAAAAATTCAAGACTGCTTCAAGATAGCAGATTTATGTTACACTTGTGTTCTTCTCAAGTAGCCAATAAAAAAATTACACATATATACATATATACACACACGTACATAGACACACATATATAAAATCTGAATATTGTATATATTCCTCATATATACTTTTACACATATAAAATATGCACTATATATGCATATATATACTTGTGTGTGTTCACACTAACACACACACAAACATATACTAGTATTTATATAAGAATAGACACAAAAGCAAAGCAAGATAGATAAGGAGGTTAGTGACCACCAGGTAATAAACATACCTATGAAAGCACATTAGGTAGAGCATGTTGAGGGAAGACAGTGCATGAGAGTCACTGCTCAGCATATGCTACAAGGGAGCTTCAGAGAAATGGCAGTACATATGTTTGAGAGATCAAACTGTTAGAAATGAGGAAAACACAAGAGCATTCCCTAAAGGAGTGTTCATAAGGAATAGTTCCTCCCAATCTCCCCTACCTGGCACAGGCAGCGATGCTACTATTGCTAAGGAACTTGAATGAAGTATTTGAAATATGCCTAGTGTAGATGTTGGCATCACAGGTTTAAGTCCTTCTCATTACATTCTTACAGAAGAAAGGGCAACAGTCTGAGAGCTTTGCCTTCTTCACTGAAGCAGAGGAAAGCTGACCAGCTGACATGTTCTGCTCTGTCTCCAGCTGGCAGCCAGGAATATTCTCATCCAAAAGACAGACTGAAGGAAAAAGAGACATAGCAGCAGAGGAGATACTTATTAGCCAAGCAGTTATTTCCTAAATATAAATAAACAAGTAAGGATTACTAGGTATATAAAAAAAGTGGCATGAAAAAGAAAGATTTTTTTCAAAAAACATAAAACTTATCATAGAGGAAAAATCAGAAAACAAAAGCAACATAAAGATAATATAACTTGATTAATTTGAGGTTTCACTGTATTCACAAAGCAAGAGCAAGATATTCTAAAAAAATAAAATCAAAGGATGAGAAAAAGCTTTTAAAGAGAAGTGATAGGGTCTCAAAGTTAAAAACAAAAGCTAAAAGTTCATGGAAAATAAAGCTAAGGAAATCACCCAGTAAATAAGCAAAAGTGACAGAAAAAGATTCACAGATGAAGTAATTAGAAATGTAGACAATTTTTAAACTGCAAAAAAAGCCGCTAGGAATAATGAGTGAAGCTTGACAGAACACTGACCACAAGGTCAATATAAAAATTCAAGTATTTCTATGCATTAGAGGTAAACAAATGGAAACAAAAATAAATTTACATTACCACTTAAAATTACTTATAGCTGTAAAATTACCAAATATCTAGAAAGAAACTTAATACAAATTTTGTAAGACTTAAAAATATACAATATTGCTAAGAGAAAATCAATGTGTCTAAAGTAATTGGAGATTAATAGAAAAATTTGCCATATTTATGGATTAGGAATTCAGTTTTGTTAAAATCTCAAGTCTACCCTAACTGAACTGTAGATTCAATGCAATCCTGATCAAATACCAATAAATTTTTTCTTTGTGGAAATTGACAAGCTTTTTCTAAAGTGTATATGGAAATATAAAACTCATAGAATTGCCAAGACAATTTTGAAAAAAAAAAGATGAAATTGCAGCACTTAATAAGATTTTAAGATTCATAGTAAAAACAGTAATTAAGGGAGTATGGTATTGGTGCAAGGCTAGACAAGTAAATTGAACAGTATAGAGAGTCCAGAAAAAGGCCCACACACATATAGTCAGTTGGTTTTCAGCGACACTGGTACCGCAATTCAGTGGAGAAAGTGGCCTTTTCAATCAAAGAGATGCTAGTGACACCTGTCTCACATCATACACAAAAATTAATGTGCAATGGCTTGTAAATCTAAATATAAAAAATTTTTTAAAATAAAGGTTTTAGATGAAAATATAAAAGAATATCTTCATGAATTTGGGGGTTAGAAAATATTTCTTAAATAGGCACTAATCATAAATGAAAAGATTGGGAACACGGAGATATTTATTTGTTTGTTTATTTATTTATTTTAGATGGACTCTTGCTCTGTCACCTAGGCTGGAGTGCAATGGCGTGATCTTGGTTCACTGAAACCTCTGCCTCCTGGGTTCAAGTGATTTTCCTGCCTCAGCATCCTGAGTAGCTGGGACTTCAGGCATGCCTACCACCATGCCTGGCTAATTTTTGTATTTTTAGTAGAGACAGGGTTTCACCATGTTGGCCAGGCTGGTGTCGAATTCCTGACCTCAGGAGACCCACCCACCTCTGCCTCCCAAAGTGCTGGGATAACAGGTGTGAGCCCCCATACCTGACTTCTTTATATTTAAACAATTCTATTAATGTAAAAACACCATTAAGAAAAAAGGCAAGCCACAGCATGCAAGAAGACAGTTATAATGCATACATCTAAAAACTACTTCTGTCCAGAATATATAGAACCTTCTACAAATCAATGGGAAAATGCATATAACTTAATTTTAAAATGCATTAAAAAACACCTGAGCAAAAATTTCATAAAAGAGGATATCCAAAGGGTCATACACACAGAAAAAATGTTCAACATCATTACTCATTAGAAAAATACAAAGCAAATCTATAATGAAATACCATTTACACCCACTGGAATGGCTAAAATTAAAAAGATTGAAAGACTGACAGTAACTCATATTGGTAAGGTGGTTGAACAACTGGAATTCTCATACAGTATCATAGCAGGAGTGTACACGGGTACAGTTTGGAAAAACGTTTGACAGTTTCTTATAAAGTTAAACATAGAGCCCCAATAATTCCATTTTTAGATAGACCTAAAAGAAATAAGTAAATATATTCCTCAAAACTCATATGTAAGAATGATGACATTTGCATTTTTCATAATAACTCCAAACTGGAAACATGTCCACCAACAGGAGGTCTAATAATTGTGGAAGATGGAAAATTATGCTGCAATTAAAAAAAAAACAACTACTGATATTTTAAATCATATAGATGAATCTCACAGACATTATGTTAAGTGAAAGAAGCCAGACAAATAGGAGTGTATACTGTATAATTATAAGAAGTTCAAGAATAGACAAAACCAATTGACGATACCTCGAAATAGGACGTTATTGACTTCTGAGATGCTGGAAGCATTCCCTATCTTTATCTGGAGAGTGGTTATGTGAATGTCTAAATGTATATACACTTTAGCACATTTCATTGCATGTATGGTTAAATAAAATTTAGACAAAACGAGAGACCAATTCAGGTGGTCCTGTCTTAGTCTGCTTTCTGCTGCTATAACAGATGACTACAGACTGGGTAATTTATAAAGAAAATAAATTTATTTTGCTTATGGTTCTGGAGACTGGGATGTCCAAGGGCATGGCACTGGCATCTGCTCAGTCATCTGGTGAGGGCCTTATTACTGTGTCATCCCATGAAGGAAAGTGCAAAGACAAGGGAGCATGGGAGACAGAGAGAAAAAAAGGATGAACTCCTTAGATAACTAACCTACTACTGCAATAACAGCTTTAATCCACTCTTGTCCTATGACTTAATCACCTCTTAGAGGTCTCATCTATTAATGTCACCACACTGGCAATCAAATTTCAATATAAATTTTGGAGGGGACATTTTAAACCAAAGCAAGTTCCAAACTCACCTACATATGACACCTAAAACATGAATGGTGAAAATAGGGGAAGGGGATTGGTTTTTAATGTCACAGGAGACTTCCCAGAATATTCAGATTGAAGGGGTTCACTGACCGTTAAGCAAGATGAATTTAAAATCAGAAATATAAAATATTCTCATTAAATTATAATGCATCTAGGATCAAGGCATGTTCATAAAATCTTCTGGACAGGAAAAAGAAGCCATATGTAAAGGAATAAGGATCAGATTAATGTCAGATTTCTTATAAACAATTGGATATTACAGGAAAATGAAGCAATGTTCTCTCAAAGTTCTGAGCCAACATATCAATCAGGTGTGAGAACAAAATAAATTTTTTTTTTCTGACAGTCAAGGGAGGGTAATGTTTACCTTTTAATCATGACTTTTAAGGAAGTTAATTGAAGATATAGTGAAGCAACAGGAGGAAAGAAAAAAAAATGGGAGACATGAGGTTCCGAGGATCATGGCTCCAACACAGGACAGCAGAAAAGGGGAACTGCAAAATGACTGCTACAAAACAGACTCAAAGAGAAAACATGTAGGAGGACAAAAGACAAAAAAAACATGAAAGAGATGTCCAAAAAATGAAATGTGTTGGAGAAAGTTGTTATGCAAATAACACACAAATTAAAAGCATAATTGGAAAAATACAATCGAACCCATTCTATTTAACCTCGCTGGAAAAGGACATTTTACTTGGAGTAGTGTAGGGGTCTGCTTTAAGTAATGCTGGACCCACAGGAAAGGAAATATTATGTTAGCACAAAACTTGAGCCGATGGTGAACAATTTTTGCAAATTCAACTTGTAATATGTACAGAGCAGGAAAGTATTATTTATTGTTGAGGGACACAATATGAATGTTCACAATCTTGATAATGCAAAAGACAAAATGCACGTGACAGAAAGAGGAAGTGAACGAAGACTGGGTAGAGGAGATGGAAAAGCTAGCTAAAATTCCTCGGAGAAGAAAGTTGAGATACTAATTAAAATAGATGGGAAAAGAAATACAAGTATATTATTTAAAGTCACAAAGGTAAACAATAAAATATTTTAAAATAACAGCATTACCATCAAACTTTGGAATGAGTTAGTGGTAAGGATGGAGAAGTAGAAGTGCACTGGCATGTATAAAGCTGAATTCAAAAAGAAATTAAGTCTAAATTGTTAAAGAGTTAGGATAGCAGTCCAGTGGGAGAGTCCAGTGCAGACTGGGTTAAAAATATTTTCCCCCTGGAGTAAGACCAGTGTTGGTGAGAGTGGCTGTTGCTTTTCTCCCTGTAAACTCTTCAGCACTACTTGATTTGACACCATATCTGTGTGTTCTTTTGTTCAAAATTAAAATTAAAATGTAATGTCCATTTGCTATGGGTGCTGTCTCCCTATCCCCCAGCATTCATTCTCTGCTTCTTTTCAGTAATAATAACCAATTTTCAACCCTCTGCACACAGTTCCTAAGCTTTGGAAGAAGGAAGTTCAGCCGCAGATCCCAAACTGTCTGCTTAATGCTTAGAGAAGGATGGAGCACATGCCCCAGGTGAAACCTATACAACACGTGTCAGAGAACTTTGGCCAGGATGTCTGGGGAAAAAGTTTCCTCTTTCTTCTCTGGGAGCTCTCTGGAGAGGGTTGTTTTAAAGCTGGATGTGAACAGCGACTCGTGCAGCCCCAGAAGCCCCTGACAGCTGCGTTGGAATCATAAGGTCTCAAAATGAAGGTGACATTGCAGGAATCAGGGAAGAGAGAAGGAAAAAAGATTTAAAGCCTCTCCTAAGGTAGGCCCTACCACCTGAATATTTAAGTTACTTGGGCCATGAAATTGTATTTTTAAAGTGCACGTCAGGTTTTTTGTTACTAATAACCAAAAGATTTCTGAAAGATGGAAAAAAAAAAAGAAGAAGAAAAAAGAAACAGAGAAGGGTTATGAAACAAACAAGCTAAAATATTTCAAAGAATTTTATAGGTTAGAAAACAGTATCACAGATTTCCCTTTAGTCTTCACAGCATTCTCATGAGAAAGGAAATTGTTATCCAAGTGTTATGAAAGAGAAAACTGAACAGAATGGTCAGGTGACATACTGAAGTCCCTTTGGTTATAAATGACCAGTACTTTTGACTGAGAACCACGCTCTTACCAGAAGACCACACTGCAGGTATAGACAAATGGACAGTGGAATAGAATAGAGAGCCCAGAAATAAATCCATGCATATGTGGAACTTTAACGAGGGCAGAGATGGTCTGGCATTTCAGTGGAGAAAAGAGGGATTATTCAATAAAAGGAGCTGGAAAAACTGGTTGTCCACTTGGAAAAAAAATGAATTTGGATCCCACCCTTACACCATACCCATAAATCAACTCCAGATGGATTAGGGACTTAAATGTCAAAAGCAAATTTTAAACACTTAGTAGAAAAATATAGGTGGATATCTTTCCAATCTTGGGGTAGGGAAGGATTTCTTAAACAGGAGCAAAAAGTAAAAACCATAAAAGAAAAAGATTTATGATTTTTGACTATTAAAATTAAGAAATTCTGTTCATCAGAAGAATTCTTAAAGAAGATGAAAAAGCAAGCTACAATCTGAGAAAAATTCATTTGGAACATATAATTGAGAAAGGTTTAGTATCAAGCATATGTAAAGACTCATAAAATAATAAGGAAAGGCCAAACCACTCGAATGACCAAAAAAAAAAAAAAAAAAAAAAAAAAAAAAAAAAAAAAAAAAAAAAACAAAAACAAAAACAATTAACAATAAACACTTTACAGAGGAGAAACAGAAGGAGAAACATATACAGCTAAAAACATATGGAAGGATCTTGAGTCTTATAGCAACATTGAGCAAATCAATATACAGAATAACAAATCAGTATCATTATCAAAGAGATAATGGATATCTCTTTACACTCTATTTATTGGCAATAATTAAGAATTTAAACTACAGCAAAATTGAAAAGTATATGGATCAACCAGATTCCTTATATAGTGCTGGTATAAATTGGTTAACCACTTGACATTATCTTTTAAAGTTTAATATTCACACACCCTATGACCCAACAATTTTCTACATGTATATACTAAAGGAAATTATTACTTTGTGCACCCAGATAAACACATAAAAGTGTTCATAAAAGTAGTGTTTACAATAACAAGAGCAGATAGCAAATGACTATCCAGAGGGAAACAAATTGTAGTATATCTGGAATAACTTATTGCAATGAAAATAAATGAACTACAGGTATATGTGATAATATGATGCTTAGTGATAGCAGGTTCTCAGATGATCACAGCATGATAGTCTTTATAAGCAATAACAGTTTTGAGCAAACATATATTTGCTAAAATTATCATTTTAAAAATGCAAGAAAATAATATAAACACAAAATTCCGCATGTCAGGGTTATGCAGAGGGGTAATGGGATGGGGAGGATTGTATAGATAGGTGCAAACATTGCTCATGTTCAAATTCTTGGGTTGGGTAGTTGACTTTTATCACTAACAAAATAATAAGCCAGGGAATACAATGGGTAAATGAAAAAATAAAATAGAGTCATGATTAGACTAGTGATGATAGTATATCATAAATCAAGTCTTCTCATCTTTAAGACGGAATTAGCAAGAGTACTTAGCCCCCTAGCGTTGTTATGAAGGTTGAAAATCTTGGAATAATGCCTGGTACGTAGTCAGTTTTTTATTAGTATTTGTGAAAGATGAAAGAGAGAGAGAGAGAGAGAGAGAGACGGGGGCGGGGGGAAGAAGTAAAAGAAGGAAGAAATCAAGGAAGGAAATAAATAAATAATTATGAATAATCAAATTCTGTGCACTTGAAGTCCATTATTAAAGCATTAGCCCAATGCAAATAGGTGTCAAAGAGTGCATATTGGAGTGGGCTTAATCAAGGAAAATTCCTGAGAGTGGTAAAGGTTTGAAATAATTGTTTTTAAATGTAAAAAGTATTGCTAAAACGTAAACACACCACTGGATTGGTTTACTAGTTAACAGGTTAACGTTCCAGCTTCTATTTTCAGAGTGGAACTTAGTTGCCACGATAATAGGAGGTGACATTTGTTTGATTTTCCTCCCTCGAGTTGTGGAAGAATCCTATAAACTCCTCTATAAATAACCAAGTAGAGGCCGAAAGGTTTCCTGTAACTTACAGTCTAGAGCCAGTAACCTCTGATGGCAGTCTGAGTGGCGGTTGAATCAGCAGGGTGGCAGCAATCACGGGGGAATTCCGCCTCCTCCAAGGAGGCTTGACTGAGCATGAATGGCTTATAGTTTGTTTCCCTCAGTCCTCAGTAGTAGTCCATTAGCCAATAAACATGAAACATTCCACTGGGTACCTTATAGTCCTTGAGCCAGTGAATACAGCTCAGCCCCTCTGGCCAAGGAAAACACTGTCCAGTTGTTACAGGAGAACATACAGAGGACATATTATTTTAACTGAGCAACACATTCCAACTCCCAGCTAGGACCAGTGGACAAGACCACAAACCCTTCGTCTGAGCAAAGTGCAGACTTTAATAAATTCGAATGCTTAGCGAAATACATAGTAACTTGTCTGTCTTATTCTGTTTAAGGTAGAATGGTCAGGCAAATATGTGTGTTGGGGGCATGAATTAAATTGGTAATAGGGTTTAGGCCACTTACAGAAATGAGTCATTTCTGTAAATAGGTAGGCACTTTGAACTTCTTTGCTGTATCGGCCCCAAAGCTACCAATTACCTTTCATTTATCTTCCAGCTTCAGTTCCTTTCTCCCCATTGTCAAAGTGCTTCTTGGCTGCCTGTGGGGTTGGCACAAAAGGATTGAGCGTCAGAGTGGATGTTTCTTTGGGTATGTTATTATTTATATTATACCCCAGTTCCACAGATTATAAAGACTGTCCGTTGCTTATAAAAACAAAACAAGGCTGGGCATGGTGGCTCGCGCCTGTAATCACAACACTTTGGGAGGCCTAGGCAGGCAGATCACCTGAGGTCGGGAGTTTGAGACCAGCCTGACCAACATGGAGAAACCCCGTCTCTACTAAAAATACAAAATTAGCTGGGCGTGGTGGCACATGCCTGTAATCCCAGCTACTCGGGAGGCTGAGGCAGGAGAATTGCTTGAACCAGGGAGGCAGAGGTTGTGGTGAGCCGAGATCGTGTCATTGCACTCCAGCCTGGGCAACAAGAGCGAAACTCCGTCTCAACAAATAATTAAAAATAAAATAAAACAAATAAACAAAAAACAAAACAAAAAACTATCTTAAATCTATATCCTACCATAAATAAAGTTCCAAGTAATAAAAAACACCAAAATAATTTATTTTCACCTTTTTTCTCTTATAACTACAGTCTACTTGTTTATTTTTTCCCCCCATTTGAATAAACTTACATTAGGAGTACCAAGAAAAACATAAAGAATAATCTAGTTTCTTTTTGGTCATACTATGAGAACTGACAATGCTTGGTCAAGTTCAAGGACTTTCACACTCACCAGTTCCATTTGATCCAGGAATGCGCTTTCTTTTCTCTGTCCTTTCCAGCAAACCAATTTTGTGGAAAGATCAACTAATAGTTACAAATGGAAACTTGTTATTGAAAAAAAAATTACAGTATAGGAACAGGTCTTCCCAAGAATCAAAAATAAAGTAGAACATGAGTCAGAGATAAAGTCATTTTAAATGTATGTACAAAACTGAAAATCCTTGCTTTATTTTTTATTCACAGGATTTTTTCCTTCCTTTTTAGGTTGTGGTCTAGAAAGCATATTGTGATTTGTACAAGAAACACATTCTCATTTGGACCTTTAACAAATTCAACTGTCTTGTGTTCCGTATGAGTAAATTTTAGGTTGTCCGTCATTGAAATCCAGTTTAAAAAAAAATAATGGGAGTCGATAATCCAGACAACATTTTCTGCCGTATTTGTTGACTCCAGTTGTTGGAAAGTAAAATTCTGGAGGGAGGGCTGGGATATCTCCAGGGGCTTAGTTTAGCATCATCAAAGCCTCTCCCGCTCCCTTTTGCATGTTACAGTATCTGCTTTACCAATCAGTGGGAAATTTATCATGTAGGATTTAAAGGAGATATTTATGGCGTCCGTAAGCACAATGACTCTGACTGGTAAGACGTCAGCTATTCCCTTTAGGAGATAAAAGGCCACAGCTGGTGAGATAATAGAACAGGAACTGTTTCAGTATTTCAAAACAGAAGACCTTGTTGAAGAAGAGAGATTTTATATGGTATTTGCTTTAATTTTTTTCGTTCTATGATGAACAGGTGTGGGAATCAATTCAAGAAAGCGGCTTAGTTGCTTGTGGGACAAGGGAGGGAGGTAAATACTTTTGATGGTTGGGGAAAAACTGAGATTTTCAAACTTCAAACCAAACATATAGTCTAAGCCTTTTCTACCTGTGTACACAAAGGAAAGAGGAAACTAAGTCAAGGTAAACCAGGCAGTTGTTGTTTGGATTATTCATTAAGTTATGAAATCCTCCTGGCTACACAAAATAGAAAGCCACAGCTATGTGACAAGTGTTTGGTGTGAACATGCAAATGTAGTTTTAAATTCATTATACCTAAGGGAACAAGGTATGTGGGTAAGGGGTTTCTACTATTTCTAGAGCTTACACAGCAGGTCCTTGAATAATGCCATTTAAGTTCAATGTCATTTCCTTAAAGTGTCGATGAGAAAAAAAAAAAAAAGAGGATTCCTAGCTGAAGTCATTGTGTGTGTGGACTTTGCATGTCCTCCCCATGTCTGGTTGCCTCCCAAAACCCACAGCTGTGTCTGTCAGATGAATCAGTGTGTCTCACTGGTCCCAGTGTGAGTGAGTGTTGCTGTGTATGAGTGTGCCCTGCAATGAGAATGGTGGCCTGTCTGGGGCTGGTTCCAGCATGGTACCCCTGAGCTACCAGAATTGGCTCTGGCCGCTTGAGCTCCTGAACTTGAATAAGTGGGTAAATTATTATCTTACTTGTTTTTGTCAACCTTTCTTAAATGTATGTGTAGCCCACATTCCTTTCAAAGTTATTTTGATGTTTATTTCAGTATTAGAAGTGTTTGGGTCTTTCTTTAGAAGTTTGGTTATTTTGTGTGTGTGTGTGTGACCAGAAATATGCCGTAGCAATTTAACTCTTGTTTAGATCGGTTAGCCTATGGTAAAGCTATTTTTGTTATGTGTGCTTTCACTTAAAGTCCCAGTTTCCAAGAACCTATCGTCAAAGATAAGTAAGGACTTACTGTACTTCTGGGCACACAGTGGGCTAAGCATCTTATATTATCAACTAGAAGATGAGATGAAATACAATATATTGCTAAAATGATCTTGAAAAAGTTATCACATTATAATAAATTATAAGAATTATTAAAATGACTTAGGACATATTAAAACACTGTAAAAAGTAAAGCTTAGTAGATGCATTAGAAGTTATGATTGCCATTGCTAACATTATTATTATTAAAATCCTTCAGTGCTGGGCACCATTTATTTCTACCCTTATAACCCCATGGACCTGTACTGTATCTTATAAGAAAAGCCACAATAAATATTTGATAAATTGCTGAATAAAAGGTAGGTTGACTTCTTAAAGTACCTGCAAAATACCTCATCCACAAGAGAAAAAGGCAAGATAATAACCTTGCTTCATGAATGAAGTATCAATCATTTAGGTGTTAAATTTTCCATTTGTTCATTTTTTTTTTCCCCAGCAGAAACTCTTGGAGAAATTGCATAGCATTATTTTAAACAATTCCCCTCAGGGGCCTATTAAGTAGGCTTTTCTGCAGACTGGATAGATGTCTTTTACAGCTGGTCGGTGTTTAGTTCTCAATTCTTGACCAACGAAAGAAAATGACTGGGATGTAGGATATCTGACCTATAGATTGCTCATTCTCTGCATGAGTTAGTCTTTGAAGTCTGAAGATAAAAATCACCATTAATCACAAAACTTTCTTATAAGGTCAGATATCCCCGGGCCCTTCCAAAATTACCACGTGGACTGGCATAGGGAGAGATCGGCTCAGCTGTGGTCGCTTTTATGACACAGAGCTCCTTCTCTCTGGTTGATGATATTGAATGAGCAGGAAGGAAGAAAAGAAATAAAAGTCAGCTAACCATGGTTGAGTCAATCCAGCCCACAGCATTCAAAGGCTGGAGGGCCACCTGATGCTCCAGAGGCTGCTGGAAATGCAGGGCTGTTTCATCCTGGGGTGTGTTTCCGTTAGAAGAAATACTGACTTGAATGAAACAAAGAGTCCGTCCCTTGCTTTATTGGACAATGAAAGTTCCCATCATACTGATCAAAGATTGAGGATTTGGGACATGTGGGAATGCATTAATATCTCACCTGTGACTGAGGCAGATGTGTGTTTCCAAATGCTAATTTCTTTTCCTGCAAAGCCAGGTGTGTAAGAAGAACTAAGGGAAAAGGAAACTTTTTTTTTTTCCTGTGAAAATCTGGATCCAATTCGATCTAATTCAGTTTCAAAAACATTTATTTACTTTGTATCCCTTAAGTAAATAGAATATTATCCTGAAAACACAAAGGACATAGAAACTGAAGCGAGATAGGAAGTTAAACGGAAAGGAAGGAAGGGAAGAGGGAGAAAAACAGAGAGACAGGGAGGAAGGAAAGATTGCTGAGTGACCTTTTGTGTTGTGCTGTTTAATAGACACATTATTGCTTTCAGTCCTCAAAGCAGTCTTGGGAGAATGGTGTTGTTTAATCATTTGCCAGATGAGGAAACTTAAACTCAGGGAGGTTGCTACTTGCCCAAGGAGGTAAATATTGTTCATTCAATTCTGTGTTTTGATGTCTGAATTATTTTCTGTATTTTTGGAATTGCTCTCATTTTGATTCTTCGCAGTGGGGATGGGACAGCAAACCTCTTGTAATTGGAACAGAAAATACTAGATGATCATTTTCCCCCTCTTTCCAGACTCCCTTGAAGCTATGGAAAGGCTCTGATAACTATAGGCATCTTCCCCAGACTTTTCCTCAAAAGTTCCTGAGACGGAATGAGTGGAGAGTATGCTTGTGCTCTCTGGCAGTCTCTCTCTCTCTCTCTCTCTCTCTCTCTCTCTCTCTCTCTCTCTCGCTCTCCTGTAAGAACAGATGACTCCAATGATACTTAGTGGTGGCTGCAGGGTTTTCCTTACGAAAGTGTTTCTGAGTCTTAATTTTGCATTATTTCTAGAAGCTGGGTCTTATGCTTTTGTTTTCTCACCCTTCTAATTAGCTATTCAAAATCTTTTTCAAAAACACTTCGTTGTAGACTATTTAGCACATGCAAAAATATAGAAAATAGCATAATAAGCCTCCATATACCAATTTCCTTCTTAAACAATTATCAACGCACGGACAACCCTTACCTGGATTATTTCAAACAAATCTCAGGCCTCATACTATTTCATCTGTAAAATGTTAATTCTTTATCTCTAAAATGGAAATATTCTTTTACAAATGAGCACAGTATCATTATCCTACCTATAGTTTCTTAATGTTAAATCTCTGTTCAGATGTCTCTGATTATCTTATAATTTTGATACATTTATATATCTTCAATCAGCATCAAAATAAGTTCCATACACTAAAATTGGTTGATATGTCATTTAAATTTCTTTTAATGTATAGATTCAATTTTCCTCCTACTCTTTTGTTTTTTAACCACATTGTTTTCCTGTAGAATTTCCCACTGTCAGGATTTGCTAATTGGATCCTTGTGGTTTCACGTATCATGCTTTTCTATCCCATGTGTTTTCTGCAAATTATTAGTTGGATTTAGAGGCTCCATCACGTTCACCTTGGATTCATTTGGCAAGCCAGCTTCATAAATGGTGCTGTGAGCCTCTATTAGGGCATATAAAATGTCTAATTGTCTCCCTTTTTGTGAAGCCAGCAGTGATTGATGATCATTATTTAGATACACTATATAATTAGGAGTAGCAAAAAGGTGATATTGTATTCTATCATACTCTTTAAATTTGTTACCTGGAATCCTTCCATAAAGAGAAAATTCTCATACATTACTTGGTTGACTTGAAGTACTGGTCATATAGAAAAGTCAGAATAAATGCTTAATCTTTTTTCTTTATTTACCAGTTTTCAAAATAGTTAAATAACTCGCTGGTCAAAAGTAGCCACTTGTTTTTATTTCTATAGCCATTATTAACTAAGAAATTTAAATATATTTGATGTCTTTCAATCTATTGCCATTATCTTTACTGATATTTAAATTGACCCATCTCTGGCCAGTAAGAGGCTCCTCAGGATGGCTCCTGAGCCCTTTCTACACACTTTCAACGGTCTTTGATGTTATCTTTTCTCTGTGGTACATGAAGATCCAGGCTCATTTTGTACATTTCCTTCCCAGACCTGAGGCCAGTCATTTCTTCGTGGTATTTAGGGAATACACATTGATCCTGGGTTGACCTTTGCTTTTAGACATTTTTCAGTGGGCAGAGGTAGTAAATATGTTTTTCTTAAAAAGATGAAATTATGAGGTCATACTAATATTTCAAAATCAAATTTAAGACTATAGAATTTTTGCTTAATCTAATCTATGTTACAATGTTTTTTTCTTTTTGTAGGCTGAAAATAAGGAATTCCCAATGGATGAATCTTAGAATAACACTTCCAATAGCACTCCCAATAATATGATTACTGAAAGGAGAGAGAGAGTGCGTGTGTGTGTATTTGAATTTCTTAGTATCATTAGGGAAAAACCCACTGAGTATATATATATGTGTATATATGTGTGTTTGTATGTATGTGTGTGTATGTGTGTGTATGTGTGTGTGTATGTGTATGTGTGTGTATGTATGTGTGTGTGTATGTGTGTGTATGTGTGTCTGTGTGTGTGTGTCTGTGTGTGTGTATGTGTGTGTATGTGTGTGTATGTGTGTATGTGTGTGTGTATGTATGCGTGTGTGTGTGTGTATGTGTGTGTATGTGTGTGTCTGTGTGTGTGTGTGTTTGTGTATATATATAGAGAGGGAGAGACAGTTTTGTCTTCTTAAGACAATTAAAATAGTTTCTCTGTATATGGTTATGCCATAAAGCAATGTCTAGTTGGGTTTACTTCTTTTAGTTTGCTTTTGTCCTTTAGGGATTCCTTTTCTCAAACTTAATTTTGTTATATAATCATGAAAAATATTTGATGATTCCACAAAAGCCACAAGGCCGTAAGTTATAATATATATGCTTTTGCAACAGCAAGGTTGCTGTGCCAACAGTATATATCCACAATGCCAGACCCTGCTATTTCTTCTTTCACACTAATTCCATTAGGCTGAACAAGCACTTATGAAATAGCCACTGTTTAGTGTGGCCCAATCCTAGGAGTGTCCATAGTATTCTAACTATTTTGATATATCTAATATTGTGGTTAAAAGATAAGGACTGTGTGTTGCACATTTCCTTGAAAAGAACTGTTCACAAAGCAAAATATAAACAAGTGCTATGGAAGTTTCATTTGTTTTGGAGAGTAGGAATGTAAGGGAGTATTCTAGGCTGCTGAGGTTGGATAACATATGGAAGAGGCAGGATTTGAACTGCAGTGATTCATGAGGAGGTGTTGAACACGGACACACTGGTTATGAAAAGAGGAGGGCAACTCTGGTCCTCAAAAAACTTGTAATCTATTGGGGAGGTTACCAAGAGTTCCATGTTATCTGTGCTCTAATAGAGGTATATGGAAGGGATAAAGGAGGACTTCAGTAAACCCAACAGAAGTCAGAAAAGTACCTATGGAGCAGCGAGGCCCAATCTGAGTCTTGCAGGAGTATGAGTTTGTTGGGTGGGTGTGCCGGATGGACTGGGGATAGGTGGAATGGAGTGTAGAGCAAGGCAAGCACAGGAAATAGTTCAGAAATGAGTTTGAAGGTAAAATAGAGTTTGAGTGAGTCTGAGAGCAAAGGGAAATAAAGTTGAAGGAACATGCAGGATGAAAGGTCTTATATATCGGGTAGGCAAGAAAGAGCATGAAAAAGATTTAATAGGGTTATCAAGTGCTTAGCTTTCTGTCTAAAGAAATAAAAATTGTAAAATATAAACAAACCATTGACATACTAATGTCCTTTGTCATTATAATTTCATTTTTGATGGATGGATATGTTATCAACAGTGGCCTAGAACACTCCCCAGTTTAGTTTTTTCTCCGCTGAACTATTTAGTGATCTGGAAACAAAACTTGAGCAAATGCCATAGAAAGTATCCTTGTGATCGTTTGCTGTTGTGAAGCATCTTTCTGTAATATGAATAATTTCACCCTCTATCTGTTTGAAGAGAAAACATTTAAATGCAAAGTCAGAAATGTGTTTATAATTGTTGTGTGGGAATCCCCAAGAAACTTCCCAAATAGGTGCTGATGATAACCTGGCAACACTATGTGGCTAGTTTTCCTGTTTACTACAGAACAATGGAGAGTCATAGGCTTCTCTTAGTCCTTCTTGTTATTTGCATGTTCAATAAGAGGAATAAAACATGTGCAGGTACTTTGCACGAGGAACTAAATGCAAAATATTTTATCAACCTTTTAAATGGACAAAGGTCGTGGATTCCATCCCTTCCCCAAAACCCTACCTTAAGAAATACAATGAAAAGAGTTCCCTCTGTTAGCTTGAATGACAGCCTGGGAATTCCCAATAGATACCTAACCCTAGGCATGGGCTCCCTCTGGGTGTCTACTATAGACGTATTACCACCAAAGTCTCAAATCTCCAGATGAGGACTGAACATAGTGCTAATGATATCTAAATAGTTTTCGTCATTGTATTTGATAGGAAGTAAAGGGTAATTAAATTCTTTGATGGGTCTGTGCCTCTTGCTATAAGAGGAGTCTTTTTTTCCTCACTAAAATTAAAAGAGACAGAGAGGGCCAGGCATGGTGGCTCACACCTGTAATCCCAGCACTTTGGGAGGCCAAGGCGGTTGGATCACTTGAGGTCAGGAGTTCGAGACCAGCGTGGCCAACATGGTGAAACTCCATCTCTACTAAAAATACAAAAATTAGCCAGGCGTGGTGGTGGGCACCTATAATCCCAGCTACTCGGGAGACTGAGGCAGCATAATCACTTGAACCCAGGAGGTGGAGGTTGCAGTGAGCTGAGATTGCACCACTGCACTCCAGCCTGGATGACAGACTGAGACTCCTTCTCAAAAAATAAAATAAAATAAGATAAGATAAAATAAAAT
The DNA here is from genome assembly GCF_003255815.1 of Theropithecus gelada. Classification (NCBI taxonomy): domain Eukaryota; kingdom Metazoa; phylum Chordata; class Mammalia; order Primates; family Cercopithecidae; genus Theropithecus; species Theropithecus gelada. The sequence continues at coordinate 146,168,295 of NC_037668.1, forward strand.
AAAATAAAACAGAGTGTCTTTGGGACCAGGGAGAGAAGGGACTTAATTGTTGCATGGCCTAAAAATAATAGAATAAAAGATTGTTCCAATGAGGGCAAGATAAAATATATATTTAATATCTACTGAAACATTTCCCTGAACTCCAGTTTGGGAGAGGTACCTGGTGGCACAGATCTATGTAAGATCCCTTCTATTGCAATTTAATATGGAAATATAGGGAGGGAGAGGAAGGATCAGAGTCAGGAAAACCAGGAATGGGTCTATTGCAAGAGTTCAGGTGGTCCTTAGCTAGGATACTGGCTTTGAGATGAAGAAGACGTGGAAGATTTGAGAGCCATTTAGGAGGGATGGAGTGGGGTAGGAGCAGAGAAGGAAAACAAGATGTCCTAGTTATTAATGCTTTACAGGTGGGATGATGGGCAGAACATGGAAAGATGGTGTGAGAATGGGAGGGCCCCACAGGCTGATGGTGGCATTCCTGCTCCTGCTCTGAGCTCACCCAGCCCTGTGGCACTCCGACTTCTACTAACTGGTGGGGTCAGACTTCCAGTCTTTTCCAGAGAGAAGTACTGAGCAGCTTCAAGTATTTGAATGGGAGGAGGAGAAGCAAACTACGGCTACTTCAGAGGATGACACTAAACACCTAGTCCACTCTGTATACACTAGAGGTAAGAGAGGTGGTTCATAGAACTTCACATGTGCCCCAAGTTTTCTCCTGGCCTTCTTGGTTAATTCTGTGCTGTCTAATATATCAAGAAAAAAATAGTGTAACAGAGTTCCCAATCTCAGACTAAACCCTTGGATTTATTTTTTTGAAACACTGAAGCAAAGAACCTGGAAAAATTGTTATTTAGAAGTTGCGAGCTATTGTTTTGACTCCCTAGAAGTTCTTTCATTTTTCAGGGCCAACTGTTTTCTTATGGAGGAGAGCCACCAGAATGGGATCTTTAGTAACACAAATGCAGAACAAGCATTAATTCAGTGCTCTTCATAATAATAAAATTCACTGCCCACGTGAGTGCACATGTTTATTATGAAATGGTAACACGCTTAGCCTTGTGGTGGATGAGGAACCCCAAATCCGAGCCCTGTGACTGAAGGGTCCAGAATTCTAGCTCTGCTCTGGCTCTGCCTCTTCCCATGGGGCAATGACTCTCTAGGCCAAGTCAGAGCACACGCTCCTTCCCCCTTCAAGACTAAGCTCCAGGCAGGCAGATTTATCTTTTAGGTACAATAGGTGGAGTGCCAAGGGTCCTTATTACTATTAGGGGCCACAATAATGTTAAAATTTCTTCTAAAATCAGAAAAAAAAAATGAACTTTTAGGTTGAAAACATATCTGGCGTCATATTAATATATTTATTTCTATACCAGCACAGTTGTAAGACATAACTCGTGATTTATTTTATGGAAAAGGGGGCCCACAAATACAAAGGCACCTAGAGTTCATTAAAGACACAAAGTGGCTATCCCTCTAGGGAGCTAGAACCCAAGACTTTTATATCCAAGTGACCAAAGCCTACTTCTGGGCCTGTGAGGGCCTTTTCCCCAGGTGTCTTCTTTTAAGAGCAGACAGCACACAGGTATGAGTACCCCAAAGCACACCAGTGACTATGGCTGATCTTGTACAGTCTGTGACTGGAGTGTGGGTGTATGGGCTAGTGTGTTCCTGTGTCTATGTGTGAGGCTTCTTGTAATAGGAGATGGCATTGGGGCAGAATGAAAAGGAGTGTAGACAAGGATTGGGGCTAGTTCTCTTCACAATATTGCATTCTGGTACAGACTGTATAGACAGCAGTACTTGAACAAACTGTGAGAATAGACATTGCAAATGCTTTCAATGAATGTGGGATGTGTCACTGATCTTTTATTATTATTATTATTATTATTGAGACAGAATCTCACTCTGTCACCCAGGCTGGAGTGCAATGGTGTGGTCTCGGCTCACTGCAACCTCTACCTCCCAGGTTCAAGCGATTCTCCTGCCTCAGCCTCCTGAGTAGTTGGGACTACAGGCATGCTCCACCACACCCAGCTATTTTTTTTGTATTTTTAGTAGAGACGGGGTTTCACTATGTTGGCCAGGCTGGTCTCAAACTCGTCACCTCGTGATCCACCCGCCTCAGCCTCCCAAAGTGCTGGGATTACAGGCGTGAGCACCCAGCCTGATCTTTTGCACCCAGTGATCAGATGCACCCAGCCTGATCTTTCACTATTATTAACATTAAGAAGATAACATTGTACACTAAGCCCATCAAAGAGACACGAGTTAAGCGCAGGCTAATAACAATTTTCTATAAATAATTTAATGTTGATTTTTATCTAACAGCTGTTGTTAATTTTCTTGTGGAGAAGGAACTGTCTTTAGAAAAATATCTCAAAAAGCCACTGAAGTAGAAAGTTCATCATGCTGAAGATGGAATATGAGAAGATAGAAAGTTCTGGGTCCTTAGTGGCATCACTGAGTCACTGGACCACTCTTGGAACCACCCTATGTCTTAGTTTTTAAATCTCTTTACGGTCTAAGACGCTTTTAGTGGAAGTATTTATCTCTGGCATCCAATAAGACCTTGCAGGATTTGCAGTTTTATCTATGTGTTTATTTTGTTTATTGTCTGCTCCACCCTACTTGATTGTGATCACCATGACATCAATGACTATGCATCTTTTGTTCACCCAGGAATATCCAGTGCCTACCACGCAGAGTATGCTGCATACATGCTCACTTGATATCTATTGTAGCAAAGAGTGAAAGAGACAAGGAATAAATGCTTTCTCCCATGAGGAGGGGACATGGGGTCTAGACAAGCTGGACCATTATCCCAGGCCTAGCACTCTGCTTTGTTATTTTTTCCAGTACAGCATCACATTCAGTTACAACAGAGTGAAATCTCCTAAGAACATGGCTGATTGTTTCATGATTGCAAAAAGGCCTCACTAATCCTCCCCTCTCCTGTAAGACTCTTTCAATCTCCTTTTAGATGGCACCTCTTCTTGTCAGTCAACACATGGATCCATTATAGAAATGTCTGGGCTAGCCAAGTTAATCCTTAACTAAACTGGAGGGGTGCTGATCATTCAGCCTTAAAAATTGAAAAATCACAGCACTGCTGAAGGAAAAGGCATTTTTCGGGTAGAGAGGCATAAGTCTTGGGCCAGGAATCTTCAGTAAGAAGGCAATAATTTCACAGAAATGTATTCGCTTGGGGAATCCAACAGCTGTTCTTGCACCGAAGAAATTCAGAGGAGAGCTCTTTGCTTCCTTGCTCATTTCAATGGTTAGGAATCAGGCCTTGCCCCAGAATGTTCAGGTTGATGCTTACTGTTTAAGCCTTAAGTTAATCCAGTGAAGCTCCAGGCCTTTTACGGGATTCACAAGAATAAATAGCATTTAAATAAACGTTCTCAAAGGTCAAGTCTTTGACTCAAATCTGAGGGTTAAAAAGAATTGTTCACTCTAATAATTCTGCTAGTTCCCCAACTTCACACAAACCATTTATTTCAGAATGTAAACCTTGAATAATATTTTCCTACCTGTAGTTTTGTGATCATTTAGAAAACACAGCAATAGTCTATTTTAATTGGAATTAAGTGACAAAAATAAGCCACTTCATGAGTTTTCTAGATAATGGTAAAATGTAAGAACAAAAAGCCACTTCTTTCTCCGAATAGTATTTTACAGTGACTTTTTTTTCCCCTTTTACTGCATTTTAGAATTCTACTGGAGGCATTTCTCAGAAACTTTCTCTTACTTGTTAATGAATCATCCCCTTTGAGAATCAGCAGGTGATTGCAGGAGCCCAGGTGTGAGTAACTGATTTAAGGTGGACCTTGTTCCCCTTTGAGAATCAGCAGGTGATTTCAGGAGTCCAGGTGTGAGTAACTGATTTAAGGTAAACCTTGTGGGTAAACCAATGTTTACCCAGTGCATTCATTCGACAAACATTTGATGAGCACCAAATTAGAGTTCAATTGCAGATAACAAAAACCAGTTGAACTAATTTCATCAGAAAGCTACTTAATAGAGGTAATTAGGTGCTTACAAAATAGAAGGGCTGGAAGCCCAGGATCCAGGCTGACACCCAGGTAGCTAGACCCTGGAAACTGCAGAACAGCCAAGTGTGTTCATGACTGTGCTTGTTTGTCAGCAGGAGCATGGCCCTGCCTCGTGATACTGTGTTTTTCAGCTGTCACCTGGGTGAATCTGCTTGGAGAAGCTGGTTCAAGATGTGGCTTGACTCTCAGGGAGTCTGTGTAACTACGCGTAATATTGTTAGATTTCTGGCCTCTAGCACACAGGATGGTTTTCTGGAAGAAGGATTTAATGTAGTTAAGTATGCCAACATGTAATATCTGATGTACATTTCTACCCTGCTCGGGATACAAAGTAAATAAAAGCCAGTTTCTGTCCTTAAGGAGTGTACGGTTTAGTAAGAAGACAGACTCCTGGACAAAGATGTATGCTTCAGTGATGCCAGCCCAGGATTAGAGGCAGGTATTAAGAAGACCTCTGATAGTGATATTTTGCATCTGGTGCAGGACAGTTCCCCAGATGGCCTTGGACCAAACCAGTCCTCCCACTTTCTCACTTGCAGTTCTTAAGAATAACTAGAATGTGCTGGGAATGCAACATCCTGAGATAAGGCCTAGGCTCTGTTCCAGTCCCCACTGGAAACAGGATGTCCTTCAACACATTAATCCAGCAGGTCATGTTATCCCTGGAGAAGAAAACCCAGAGACAGCTACTTTTCAGGGTCCTGCATCTGGGGTGCAAGTGAAGCACACACAGATGAGATTCCACCGGCCCTGGGCAGCTTTTCTGAGCCTTGAGAAACCAGCTCACCATGAATCCAAGGTGTCGGCTGTTCCTTGCCACCCCTTCATGGAACTTGTTGTATGTGTGAGTATTTTCTCTTACGGGAGCAAGTAGTGAAAGTGCAGCCCAAGATGCAGTGGGCTGAAGTAACCAGTGCATAGTGAGCCTGCTTCTCACTGGGATTTGATTAATCATTTGAAAATGCATTATTCTAAGTGCTTAACTTTGAAAGGGAAAATATTCTACTATGAATGTGGACTCCCTGAAACAGCAGATTAAGGGAAGGCTGAAAGTGATGACCCCTTTAATTCCTGCTTTCCTAAGGAGACCCTCTGATCCTGTGTGGTCCCTCCATTTCCCCTTCAGGAGGCTGAATGCCATCGCGTCCACTTATTTAGACAGAGGAGATGGGTGGGTTGCTGGGTTGTGGTTAGTCATCAGGCCACTAGCAGAGTAGACTGGCACACGGAAATCCTGAAGCTGAATTCACTGTTACCCTTTGAGTCACTGTTACCCTCCCACCCCAGACCTCCTCCTACCCTCAGTCTGAACCTGGATCCTATTCAAAGATGTTTTCCCCTCTCTTTCCACTTACCTTCTGAATTCATTTTGGAGGAATGTACCAAGATCCTTTGAATCCTCCAGGAATGTTGAACTCAGTGAAAAGTGATGTGGTTAAGAAAGCAAATAAAATGCTGAAAGATGTTCATTGGAAGTGGCTATGGACATCAAAGAGATTGATGAATCTGCATTTCAAAAAGTCAGCAGGGGGTAACATTTCAGCTTACCTCATATTTCTCCTGCTTCTAAATTGGCTATTTACTGCCCATGAAGTTTCTTCAGAATACTAATATAGTTAGCCCCAGGAAAGAGATGTCTGGAAATGGTATTGTCTTCTTAAATCAAAGCAGCTGAAAGAAATTTGTCTCTTTTATTAACAATGAAATATAGTTGGTATCAATGAGCATCTACTGTATTTCAGGCATTGTACTTAAACACTCTACATGCATTATGCTATTTAATCCTCAATCGTATTGCTGAGCTCAATAATATCATTGACCCTATTGTACAGTTTGGGGAAAGGAGGGTAGAGAGGTTAGGAAAATCCCCCCACTTGGCAACTGCTGGAGCAAGGATTTGAACTCTGTTGACTATATTGGGCACTATCTGATGTTTCCTCATTGCCTTTAAACAATACTAGGTTGGGTTAGGGTAGCAGACGATGTGTATAATAACACGCATTGTTTACTGAGAGTACTTTTCCAGAACAAGCAAGAAACGAGAAATACTTCAATAATCTTCTGAAGAACTTCCATGGACAGTTATGGATTGCTAAGAAATTGGTAATAAAGGTAAGGGCCATGGAAGAAGAAGAAATTAGCTGCATAGGCCCGGCACTGTGCCATGTCAGTGGCAGAGCCACACCGTCACCTTCATCAGAGCCCAAGGTCTGAAGACACTGTAAAGAAGATCTGGCCAGCAAATCCCCTCAACAAGGGGTCGTCCAGACCCTGCTTCTACATCGTCAGCAGCAGGGCATGCTCCAGCTCAGCAGACAGCCACTTTTGTTTTCAAGTAACTCTCTAATTGCAAAAAAGGTACTTTGTATTCATCCAAATCGGTGTCAGGGTAGCATTCACAAGTATTTGTTATTAGTCGTATCCTCTGACAACATGTAGAATAAATCCAACTCCTTTCCCATATGATAGTTCGTTGGATATTCAAAGTCCTCCCACACACCCCCAGCTGGTTTCTTAACCATCCTTCATACTGTGTGGATTTGAACCATTCTCCACTGTAGTCTTTCTCCTTTAGGCATATTATAGTGCCAGTTCCTTTTTGCGAAAAGTACTTTGTTAGGTGAAGTATACAAAATTAAATAAGGCATATTTAGTGTCTTTAAGTATCTCTTAAAGACAATTGTACAAGATTGACTATTGTCAAAAGCCCCCTTAGAAACTCTTCCTAGGTCCTCCTGGGCATGGGTGGGTCATGCCTGTAATCCCCACACTTTGGGAGACCAAGGCAGGAGGATTGTTTGAGGCTAGGAGTTGGAGACCAGCCTGGGCAACATAGTGAGACCCCATCTCTACCACTAAATTAATAAAAAATTAAATTAAAAAACTACACCTAGATATAGACCATTAGAAGAGTTCAGAGTGGAACTATGATGTCCCTACTTTGGACAGTATACCTCCTTTAAGGAGACCTAAGTTTACATTAGCATTTTGAGTTGTATTGAGTCAACTAAGCCTGTATGTTTTTCACACTGACAGCTGCTAAGCCACAAACCAAAGGGCAATCACTACAGAGACAATGGAATAGGAAAGAATGAGGGTTTTCAAAGCGTTCTCTCCCATTTAGTGCTTTGTGTTAGCACTACCTATTCATTCATTAATTTACTTACTTGCTCATCCCACAAACATTTACTGAATACTTAAGTCTGTCTAATTATGCATAACATACTTGGGTGGGCTGAATGTGAAAAAAAATATCAGACATTACTTCCTGCCTTTAAGACACCTATAATTTAGCTAGGGAGGGAAAAAGAAAAATAACTGCAAAACAAAGTAAGCTCTCAAAGCATCACATAATGGAAAAAACACAGAATTGAATCCGGAACCTGGCTTCTAGAAAAGATTTTTTTTTTTAAGCTAGGATCTTGTCTATCACCCAGGTTGGAGTGCAAGATCATCACTCTCTGTAACTTTGACATCCTGGGCTTAAGGCAGTTCTCCCACCTCAGCCTCTGGAGTAGCTAAGACTATAGGCACACACCATCATATCCAGCTAATTTTTGTATTCTTGGTAAAGATGAGGTTTTACCATGTTGCCCAGGCTAGTCTCATACTCCTCGGCTGAAGTGATCTGCCTAACTTGACCTCCCAAAGTGCTCGGATTTCAGGTGTGAGCCACTGTGTCTGACCTAGACAAGAGCGTTGTCTAAAGGTAATCACATTAACTCTCTAGATCTGAGTTATCTCATTTAAATAATGAGACACTTGGACTTTTGGGGTTCTTTCTATTTCTGAGGATCTATGCTTCAAAGTACAAGATAACTGTATGCTTCTTCAGGGCAGGGATCATACTTCATGTACAACTGAATTTCCTATTAAATTTGTTACAGTTTTAACTCATCACTCAATACATATTTATTGAATGGTCTAATAAATTCAGATTAAATTGGCTTCCACTTGGGATGTAAAATGGCACCCTAGGGCAATAGGAAAATAGGCCCTGAAATTTATTTCCTTCCTTCCTTCCTTCTTTCCTTCTTTCCTTTCCTTTCCTTTTCTTTTCTTTTCTTTTCTTTTCTTTTCTTTTCTTTTCTTTTCTTTTCTTTTCTTTTCTTCTTTTCTTTTCTTTTCTTTTCTTTTCTTTCTTTTCTCAGGGTCTCACTCTGCCACCCAGGCTGGACTGCAGTGGTGCCATCATAGCTCACCACATCCTCAGTTTTCTGGGTTCAAACATCCTCTCACCTCAGCCCCCCAAATAGTGGAATCAAAGGTGTGTGTCACCATGCCTAGCTAATTTTTAAATTTTTTGTAGAGACAGGGTCTTACTTAGTTGCCCAAGCTACTCTTGAACTCCTGTCCTCTAGGAATTCTCCTGCCTCAGCCTCCCAAAGAGCTGGGACTACAGGCATGAGCCACTGCGCCCTGCTGAAATTCTCACCCCAACGATCACTGGGTGATATCATGATGTGATGGTCCAAGGAGAGATATATGCAGTCTTGATGCTCAAGTACAGAGATGACTCATGTATTCTCACATGTGCCATAATTAGTGGGTGAGATCCTAAGTACGAGCTGGCTACATACGGCCTCCTATTCCTCCTCGAGTTTCCTGCTCTCTCCTTTAATTCCAGCTCTGAAAGCCTGTTTTGCTTCATTCTCTTACCAAGGAGTTTGGTGACACAAAATGAAAAGTTTGATGGACAATCTGGAAGTGTCTCACTAAGCAACACAAAAAATACTTACATTCTCACAAAGGTAAGGTAGGCACAATTGTCAGCAAATCTGGTCTAGATAAGGCCAGATTTCTGAGTATGAAAACACACACACACACACACACACACGCACATGCACGCATGCGCACACACACAGATGCGCACACAATTTTTACACACTCACCTGCCATACTAGTCTGTACCCAGCTAAGAATCCATGCATAAGAAGGAAGGCTACAATAAAAGTATAGGCAGAATTTTGGAAGAGAAATGAAAATGTACTGCCAAGAGAAAAGGAAGAACATGCCAGGTGGAGAGAAAGAAAAAAGGCACATGCTGTTTGAAAGATGCGTTTGAAAAAAATTACTTGTGTGTGGAAGGAGGATGATGATTGTTTGAATATTAAGCTGTTGAATTCTAATTCGATATAAGAGAGAGCCACTACAGGATCGTAAGCTACTGTAGTTATTTGTGCCCATTTCCAACGTCCTTATTAAATTGTAAGCTCCTTAAGGTCAGGGGCTGGGTTTTGTAGATTGCACTGAAAAAAATACAGGAAGTAGGAGGACTGGCAAAGAACCAGTCTCATTAATTTTGGTGGTGATGAAAGGGCACTTTTCTACAACACTTTAACTGATGAGCTACGTGGTTGCTGAGAATGAAGTCTGTTACAAGTGTTAAAGTAGCTACTTAACATTTACAAACTTTTGGTTTTGAAAATAAATTAGACTTTGGGAGTCATGTTTCCCTGGCAAAACTCGACTCCCACCAGAATCCATGTGAGAGACTGAGAAATAAAAGCTCATGAAACTTTGGAAACACTTATGCAAATGGCATTTTGATGAGATAACTGTAAGTAGATCAGGAACACATGGATTAAATCTTCCACTGAATACCCACTGCTTGGGGGAGGAAAGGTCCAGCATTGTTGACATCATGGAGTTTGGGTTTTGCTGAACTCCCTATCTTTGGAAAATCAGTTTGACTGTCATCAGATGTATGCAGCTGTGGGTTTTTCTCAGATCTGCTTTATGGTTTTATGGCTTTCACAGTGAAGCCAAAAGTCTTCCAACAGTCATGGCAAGATGAAGGCCTGGAAATCTTTGAAAGCATGTTCCCACGCAGAGCCATCATGGTCATAGATTTTTATAGTTGGTACCTGCCTAAGGGCCAAAGTTACAAGAAAAACTAATTTGGGAGTTTGTGTTTAGAGATTGCTCTGTGTCACAAACTTTGCTGCGATCTCTTAAACGGAAAACTTGGCCATTTCTGGTTTTCCTACAAATTTAAACTACAATTCAAATGGAAAACAAAACTCTCAGAAATTTCTGATCTCATGAACACAAGAAACTATTGTAATGCTGTTTTTCATCTCGGAGGAGAAACGATCATGGAAAAGAATGAAGCAGAGCTTGGAGATTGATGAGGTTCTTCTCCAGTCATGCCTCTCTAACACTGGCAGGTTAACAATGACAATCAGAGTCACTGTCATACTTTTGTAGAGAGGTTGGAGGTGAAGCAAAGGCCGGGCAACTTCTAACTTTCATATTTTTAAATTGCAGAGCAACTTCAGTGAAGATAGTACATTTCACATTTAAGAAAGCAATGTTCAATTTGCACACAAAGGATGGCTGCATATATAATATACATTTCTATAAAGTGTGTGCATATAAAATTCAAAAGCTCACACACAAAGCAACCTGATATTTTCAAAAGCAGTAACCCATAAATTCTTATTTATTCTCTCTAGACCTATTCATTTTTTCCATGTTTCAAATATGACTGAACCTGACATATATAAAGTAAGAAAGTCTTTTTTATTTGAGTTCCACATTTTTACTCTTTAATAAATGGATGCAAAAGTTGCTACATACCATGTGGAAGGCAGTTTTGACCACATTGATGAAGACTTTTTATTAATAGGATGAAGAATGTCTAGAAAGTCCATAAGACCACAGGGGAAATCTTAAAACTTGTGGATGCTTAACACTTATTTGCATAAAGCTGATACTTATTTTTGAATATGATGCATATTATTATAATATGCGGCTAGGAAGTAGTAGAGTGAAGTGATCTGATTCGCAGTTTTGTTCCTTACTAGCCATATTGCCTTTGGGCAAGATAAGCAGCATCTTTCTTCATTTGTGAAATAAGGATATAAAAGTACCTACGTGGGCTGGCGCGGTGGCTCACGCCTGTAATCCCAGCACTTTGAAGGCCAAGGAGGGCAGATCACCTGAGGTCAGGAGTTCGAGACCAGCCTGGCCAATGTGGCGAAATCCCGTCTCTACTGAAAATATAAAATTTAGCTGGGTGTGGTGGCTCACACCTATGGTCCCAGCTATTCAAGAGGCTGAGGCACTTGAATTGCTTGAACCTGGGAGGCAGAGGTTGCAGTGAGTTGAGATCATGCCACTGCATTGCAGCCTGGGTGACAGAGTAAGACTCTGTCTCAAGAAAAAAAAAAAAAAAACTGCCTACCTGATGGGTTGCTGTGGTAATTATGTGAGATGTAAAATATGTTGGAGTCTTAGAAACATCCCTCAGCTAATAAATGTTGGCCCTTACTGCCTCTAATATCAATAATCCTGCTGCTGCCACTGTGGCAATGGTGACAGCTAGTACTTTGAAAACACCTACCACAAAAGCAAAATCTCAGTCATACAATTTTTTTTTCCTATGAAACTTCTCTAATATAAATAGTACATTTCTGAGGAACAGAATTGAAAGCCAATAGCACTGAGAGGACAAAGTGAGAAGAACTTAAAAAAAAAAAAACAAAAAACAAAAAAAAGCCATCAGAACAACCAGAAATAAATTTCTGTTGTTGATACACTACCCAGTCTATGACATTTTGTTATTGTAGTTTGAATGGATTAAGACAAATAGTAACAGTTACTGTGTGGATTAAGTTAGTTAATATATTTTGAGTGCTTATAAGAATACCCAGTTTAGTGACATAAACTGTTAGATGGCAGAATCCTTTTCTAATTTTCCCTTAGGACGGATTTACCAGCTAGTTTGGTCAGAAGCTTAGATGCATATGAACGGTCATCTTAGGTTTCACCTTTTGTCTCAGCTTCTCTGCAAACAAGCCCAAATTACCTATAGCCCAAACCAAACACACACACACTCATTTATAAGACTCAGTTGTCAGTTATGTTAAGTTCATTTTCCCATGCTGAGCCCTGAAAGCTTCTTGTGAAGCTTCTACTGTATGGATCTTACACCTGCACAGAACTAGAAAAACAATTTTTAGTTGGTTCTTTAGAACAACGGTAAGGAGAAAAAACTCTTCAACAACGGAAGCAGATCTCAAGAGCTACAGAACTTTCCCGAAATGGTAAACATGTTACTTGTCTGAGTTAAAAACTTTTTTTTTTCTCTGTTTAGGCTACCTGAATTTAGGCAATCCATCATATAGCTCAAGCGTAATGACACACTTAGATAGAATATGGTATCTTTGTATGGTATGACCAGAATGGTGGCAGAATTAACTATAGGATAATAAATGCATTTGATCACTAAAAGTACAAATTTCATGAGCCACTTTGAATGCAGCATTCCCTATGGCCAGGTCCTATACTAAATTCTTTATATGTACTTTCTCCCTGAAGCTTAAAAACAACTCAGTGAGGTTGGTGCTACTATTATTGTCCCCATTCTACAAGTGAGGCAATTGAGGATTAACAAATTTGGGTGGCTTAAGTCTGTCAAGGGAGCTGGATGTTATACTAACAATCACACAGAAAAATATATGATTTTAAACTGTATTAACTTTATAGTTAGAGCCAGTAGAGGATAGAAGTGAAGAATCAGGATCTGGCACCTTACTGCTTATATTTTGAATCAAAGCTCTGCCACTAATTAGCTGTGAACTTGGGCAAATCACTAAGCCTGTACCTCATCTGTAACATGGGATACTGATGGTGCTATGGTCTGAATGTTTACGTCTGCCCCAGATTCATATGTTGAAATCCTCATTAGCAAGGTGATGGTATTAGAGGTAGGGCCTTGAGAGGTGATTCAGTCATGAAAGTGCAGTCCTTATAAATGGGAGGCATGAAAGGAGCCCCTTGCCCCTTGCACCATGTGAACACATTGAGAAAATGGCCTTTATGAACCAGTAGACAAGCCCTCACCAGAGTCTATCAGTGCCTTTGTCTTGGACTTCCCAGCCATCAGAACAACCAGAAATAAATTTCTGTTGTTGATACACTACCCAGTCTATGACATTTTGTTATTGTAGTTTGAATGGATTAAGACAAATAGTAACAGTTACTGTGTGGATTAAGTTAGTTAATATATTTTGAGTGCTTATAAGAATACCCATAACAAGTCCTCAATACATGTTAGCTATATTTTTTATTCTCTTATGTATAAGAAAAAACAGGGACAGAAAGGTCAAAGTAACATATATTATAAATAATATATCATATACAGTAAATTATATACTATAGTGTATAGTGATATATAATGTACACTGTATTTATAATACATAATAAAGAATGGTATTACTTTATAAGAGATTGCCTTGGATAAGATTTATTTGTCTTCTACTTCAAAGTTTATAAAACCTCTAAGGATCAGGGAAGACAGAGAGAAAGAGACGGAAAATATTTCTATTTTCCATAACACCTCACATTTATTTTCCACCATTTACTAAGTATAACGTCTGAGTGATGCTGCTAAACTCTCTGAGCTTCAGATTTTCATTTGCAACGTGCTTTGATATCCTTTCAGGGTTATTGTGAGGTTCTAATTAAAGAATGTTCAAATAATTTCTCCATAAACTCCATGTAATTGTACAAAAGTGACCATCATTAATGTATACCTAGTAAACAAGTAAATATACAATGCAATGAAGTTGTCTCACTGGACAATTAGGATTCAGTCTTAATGTTTGGAAAATGACATAGAGCCTGGATGTAATAGGTTATTATGGGTTTATATATCTCACTCAGAAATTCATTTATGTACTTGATATTTGCCTATGTTCAATCTACTGCTCAAAGCACAGTGAATCACCACAGCAAAATGAAACCCATTCACCCTCTTCAAGGAGTTTATTAGGAAAGCACAGACACATAACCATAACACAGAGTTGAATGTCACTAACACTGGGACATGGTGGGCTGAAGCCCAGTTCTATGGACATTTTGGGTGGGGATATGGGCCAGTAGATTACTTCCAGTTGGTAAGAGCAGAAAGCCAGAAAGTCCAAGAACACTGTATGAAGAAGAAAGGTTTTCCTCGGCCCTGAGTAATGATGTGTTGTACATGTGGCTGCCAGAAGTAAGGCGTGAACAGAGGGTGAGTGAGTAGAGTGGAGTGTTCTAGGCAAAATGAACTCTGTGAGCAAAAACATCAAGGTGGGAAAAGTTTAGACTGCTATTTCTCAGCTATTTCTCAAAGTATGGTCAGGAGTTTTCCTGATTTGTGAATGATGAACAATTGCATGCTCCATCATAGTTGGGAAGGAGGGATGTGCAAGCTCATGGATTTTCATTTTTATAATGACTAAGAACAAATCATTACCAACTGAGTAAGTGAATGACCAAAGATGGCTAATATTTGGTATATGTACAGCAAAATTTATGTGACTGGAATTTTCATAGATCTGTAACTCCATATCCTACTAAGAAGTCTGAGTAGCAAGATCAAGTTTCTGCTGTCTCTTCACACACACAGATAGTTAAAAGCCCACTCCCAAACCATCCAACCAACAATTTTATCCAGAAGAAAAATAGTTATTTATGCATCTTGAATATTATTTTAAGTTGATCCTGGCTTTCAGTTTTTTCTTTCCCATTATTAATTATTTTAAGATATACTCTTATTTTTTTTTTTTTAATTCCTGTATAATTGTTGGGCTCATGCTATTTTCATAGCTATGAGGCCAGGTACGAAGTTCCTGGTTCTGTAGATCGGGGTTGGTTAACTATGACCCAAAAGCCAAATCCAGCCAGCAACCTGTTTTTGTACATAAAATTTTATTGGAACACAGCTATTTCCATTCATTTATATATGATGTGTGGCTGCTATTGCACTACAATGACAGAATTAAGTAATTCCAACAAAGTTCCAGAAATCTTAACAATTTACTAGTTGCCCTTTTACAGAAAGCATCTTCTAACTGCCGTTCACCATAGTACAAATAACTATTTTCCAAATGGAAATGTGATGGTTAACCTTGGGGAAAATGGTATGTAGTGTTTCTTAAGAGATCAACCAGCGTAGGTTGTGTTAACCTCAAAGCTTAGAGCAACTGACCACTTTTGGAAAGACAGTGTTATAAACTCCTCTGTCATCCTGAAAGGGCACAATCAAATTTTTGTTGGTGAAAGAGAAATACACAAAACATGAATGATTACTTGATGAATAATAACAAAGAGTACTCACCTAAAAGTAAGATAAAGTAATCCTTTAACTTTGTAAGGTTTTCCAATTCTTTCAGTATTCTTTATTATATTATTTTGAGTCACTCTCTAAATCTACCTTTTCTTCCAAGAAACTAACTCATCCTGAAGCTCCCCTCACCTTCCTGCTATCCTCCTTCTCCTTTTATTCCTTCTCATCTTCTGTTTTGTCACACATCCATCTCATGGCACTACTCATATACCTTGTAGGATAATAGAATCTCTAGATGTTTTTCAATGGCTTTGAGGATGAACAAACATCTTTGGAGTCAGTGCTCGAGTTTTATCAGCAGAATATTCTGTAATTAATATGATGAACACAGCATAAGCATTGCTCACTTTCAATAGTGAAAACATCTTAAACTCAACAATCTTGTGAATAATCTATCTGATATTTCAGGAAGTTGAATGGCCTCCTCAGGTGCTTGTAAATGGTAGAACTGGCTATGAATGCAGCTTCGGCTGACACCATGGTTTTCTCTAGGGTTCTCATGTAGGTTGTTCCCTTGTGATCTGGTTTTCCTATAGTGAAGTCAATCACTTTTACCCTGAAAAACATGATGGGCCACTGGATTGGATAGCTAAAAATTCATTTTGTATTTATGCCATTTAACTCTGACAGTTCTGTAGCTGGATTGATTAGATGTCCCAACTAGTTAATAAATTGGGCCTAACCCTTTATGTCAAAATCATTATTAAAAGGTTACACTCTGTTCACCAGAGTTGTGAAATATTTCAGATCATACTTGGAGGCATTTCTGGTTTATTGGCCATGTCAAATCTCAAGCAAATTGTTTACTTCTCACTTGAATTTTTTATTTAAAAATTCCAATTTCACAACTGGTTCAGATTTCTCAGGAGTATTTGCTTAAAGTAGACTCCATTTAGAAATAACTGATATATTTCCAAATTAAACGAACTAAGATGTAAGAATAAAAGTTTCAGAATGGACTTAAATTACTCTGTTTTGAGAGAGCATGATACATCTACTTATGTGAAATTCACCTTTAAAAGTAATCTCTGAAGCTTAGAAAGCCAGAATTTACAGTAATAGGGTTAGAAAAAAATTTTAAAAGATGCCACAGTAAGAAAAACTATGTGGTTCTAATTATTATGCCTTTTTTTTTTCTCCTGAAATGTGTTTTTCCATGATACTTCAATATTTCTCTTGCAGGTGGTCAGCACTTTTATTACAAATGACAAACCCACTCATACAATGGCAACATTACCAAATTATAAAACAAGTAACTGGAGAAAAAAAAATTAGGCTATGTGTACGCTGCTCATGGGATTTGCAAAACCATCAGTGTATGAGCCGCTCTGAACTAAACGTTTGACTACAAAATTAAGGGTAATGAGTGGGTGATTTCTACTTTCCAAGGGCAGCTTCCACCACTAGTTTACAAGCATATGGAAATTGAGAATATTCTTGATTTTGCAGTACAAGGATGATCTTTTCTTAGGATTATGAAAAGGTAGAGGATGCAATCAAAATAGAGTGCAAATTATTAGGGTGAATATGTAAATTATAACCTTGACTCACACAGTAGTATCCCCTCAAACCCTTTATTTGGTGAAATTAAATCTTGAATACTGTAATTCTGAATTTTCTGAGTTCCAATAAGACTTTTCTGAAGCCTTTGGGGTAACAAATTAATATTTAACACTGTGAGTGACTTTCATCTGTTACTTGGCATGGCTGTTCCTGGAGTTCACAAGTCCATTTCTTTCCTCAGGAGCTTTGCCCAAGTATTCCTGCCAAGATCTATGGTCCTCTCCCTGCTGAAAATTACTCCACTGTGAACTTTGCCCAAGTTCTGTAGATAATAAAGAATGAGGAAGAAGTGAAGGTAGTTGTTCCCTTTGCCAAGCAAGGGGACTTGGTCCCTGTGGTTTTGGCACCAGCTTCAGGCCTACCAGGTAGTGTTCATGAGGTTGTAGTAGAGAAATTAAGAACTCTGACTACCACTTTTAGACTTCGGGAAGCTAGCTGTACACATATTTCCTTTCAGAGACTCCTTAATTATACAATGAAGGCAAGACACTCCATGTTGTTTACCTGTATGTGCCTTAATCTGCTGTTGTTGGTGATGTCCTGGGACACGTGCAGAGGCTGGACCCCCTAACCCCACAGTCAGGACATAACAGGAGAGAACACTGCCCAGCCTCACAGGGGAAACAGCCATAAATACCCTCTGGGTCCAGCAAATAATGTGTAAGCTAATGATGTGGAAGCTAAAGCACATTTCTCTCTCTCTCTCTCTCTCTCTCTCTCTCTCTCTCTCTCTCTGTGTGTGTGTGTGTGTGTGTGTGTTGGGGTGGGGCTCAGAAACCCAAAGAGGAACCACAGCATGCACCAACTCTGATCTCTGAAGAGCACAAGCCCAATCATCAGCATTCCTTTTTCTCAATAATCAGGAAGAGGAGATTTCAAGGCCAGACTTTTCATTGAGAGATGATTGCCTGGCTCTGGTGGGGCTGACTACTCACCCATCATAGTCCTGAGAACTCGCTCCTGATCAGTGGTGCAGGGGCTCTGATGATGCAGAGACATGGCTGTAGAATTGGTTGAGGACCAACTGAACTTTCTGCCAGTTTTAAAATCCCTAAACAGTGGGAAGATGGTTTGGCCATTTCTTAACAAAACTAAACATATTCTTACCACATGAGCCAGCAATCACAATCACTCTTCTTGATATTTACCCTAAGGAGTTGAGAACTTATGTCCACACAGAAACCTGCCCTTGGATGTTTATAGCAGCTTCAGTTATAATTGCCAAAACTTGGAAGCCACCAAGGTGTCCTTCAGTAGGTGAATGGATACATAAACTGAAGTACATTCAGACAATGGAATATTATTCAGTGCTAAAAGGAAATGAGCTATCAAGCCAAGAAAAAAATGGGGGAAACATAAATGCATATTACTGAATAAAAGAAGCCAATTTGAAAAGGCTCCATGCTGTATGATTCCAACTACATGACATTCTAGCAAAGGCAAACTTTTCTAGAGATAATAAAAGGATCATGGGTTGCCAGGGGTGAGAGGAGATAGAGAAAGGAATGAATAGGCACAGCACATAGGATTTTTGAGAGGAATGAATAAGGCAGAGCACATAGGATTTTTGGAGCAATGAAACTACTTTATATGTTACTATAATGATAGATGCATGGCATTAATCATTTGTCCAACCCCATAGGAAGTACAACACCAAGAGTGAACGCTAATGTAAACTGTGAGTTTGGGGTGCTATTGATGTATCAATGCAGGCTCATCAGTCATAACAAATGTGCCACTGTGATGGAGCAGGTTGATAGCTGGGGACGCTGAGCATATATAGAGGCAGGAAGTATAAGGGAACTCTCTCTGTACTGTGTGTTCAGTTTTGCTGTTAACCCAACACTGCTCTAAAAAATAGTCTATGTTTTAAAATTTTTAGTCTTCAAACACAGACTGAGGCAGAACCCCTAGCATGGGTTAGAATCAGTGCTGAAAGGACTGGGAAGGTTCAAATTTTCAATGGGCCTAGGGAGCCTAAGGGAAATATCCACATAGATAGGTTGGCTTTGTGTGTGGGAACTGCTACCCTTTATCTTTTATTTGTGAATGAGAGTTGTCCAACTCTGGACAGAGACCTAGGGTCCGTCCTCTCAGTGGAGGACATTGAGATGGGAAGTACATTTTCTTGGCTGAAACAAATTTACATGCAAAGAAAATGGCAGGATAACTTTTTTTGAGGTTTTGACTTGTGGTTTGATCCCATTGTTTTTTTTCTGATTCCAAATAGGTAACCAGGCATTTTAGATTTCTATGCCCCAAAAATTCCTGCAGGGGAGAATGTGGAAGCTGATGAAGTCAGGTCCTACTTGTTTTGTCAGCTGCAATTACTTAATTAAACCTAATATGTATCCTGGGCAGGGGGAACTTAAGTAACAGTATCCAAGACCCTGTTGAAAAATGGAATTCTTGATACAGTAAAGGAGGAAAGGTCATGGTGCCTACTCAGTGTCAGCACCTGGGGCCATTAAGCACTGCCTCATGGCAGTACCCTGGGTGCAAGGCAAGGCCCGGAGGGATGACTGCCCCACACGCCTTGGAAGGCTGCACCCTGCCATATGATTCTTTGGCAGATTCCTTGGCAGAGATTCCCTTGTTCCATTTATGGGATTGAGGTGGCAAAGCCACTGGTCATGAAGAGCCCCTGCAGGATGGGACAAAGGACACACATTCCTGGTGTCCAGAAAGGAGTATTTAAAACTCTAAGACTTTTGTCAGACCCAACAATAACAGATTGAACTGATTCAGGATTAGATTCACATTTATTTAGAAAAAAATATATACTATTTACAGTGCATCAGTGGTTCTGGTTGCCAATTCTCATTCATAACAACTGCCTATATCATGGACAACCTTTTACAGAACGTTACACAGGCAATTCTTTAGAACGACAACCCTCAAAGATCTCAATTTTAAATGATCTTTACTACCCGTGCATGACAAATAAGTCCACTGCCATTAAAACAAACTATCTGCAGCTTTAACGTAGACTGTTTTTCAAGTTTCTATTTTTCCTATCAAAGTTTTAAATTTTAGAGTATTGATTCAGTCCAATAATAATGATATTAATAGTCATGGTGGTTATACTAATAAGGCTGGCTCACAAAACAAAAACAATAGAAGACAATAGAAAAATTTCCTATACAAATGAATTCCAAATAATATATGTAGACTCACTGCCCTCAAAGAGTAGAGAATAACTTCACTCCTTAGGTGTGGGCTGTGCATAGTAACTTCTTTCAAACGATATAGTTTAGAAAGGGGAAAAAGTAGTATTTTGTCCAGAAATCTGATAGACACTATCTCAGTCATGTGTGCAGGTTAATAGTAGTAAGTGACAAACCATTTTGGTAGTGCATGCTTTTAGCATAATGAGCTGAAAATGGCACTTTGCCTCTGTAGCCTTCCTCTTAAAAATCCATAAGCCCAGGCTAATTGAGGTAGGAGACCAGCAGGACTTGTTTTCTGGTCACAACCTTGTGGACCAAAACAGGATCTGGTCCAGACAGGATGAAGAGAAAAAACCAGCAGCAACCAGCAGATGGCAACAAAAAGGATCCATAACTGCCCTCATTGCTCACTAGCATAAGGCACTCACACCAGCGCCATGACAGTTTACAAATACCATGGCAATGACCTGGAAGTTACCACCCCTTTCCGTGGACACAATCCAGAAGTTACAGCCCCTTCCCTAGAAAGTTCTAAATGACCCACCCCTCAATTTGCATTGATCAACCTCTTAATTTGCATACAATTAAAAATGGGTTTACATGAGTATAAATAGAGTTGCCAAAAGCCCATATGTTGCTGATTCTGGGTGCACTGTCTTTGAGTTGGCCCTACTCTACGAGGAGAAGTACCCTTCAATAGAAGACTGCTGTCTAACACCACCAGCTCACTCTTGAATTCTTTACTGGGCAAAGCCAAGAACTCTCCTGGGCTAAGACCTGCACCATAATCATGAGAAAAACATTGGGCAAATCCCAGCTGAGGGACATTCTACAAAAATCCCTGACCAGTACTCCTCAAAACTGTCATGGAACTCAAAAACAAGGAAGGTCTGAGAAACTGTCACAACCAAGAGGAGCTTAAGGAGACAATAACTAAACGAATGTGGTATCCTGGAACAGAAAAAGAACATTAGGTAAAAACTAAGCAAATCTGAATAAAATAAAAATTTTAGTTAATTATTAACATTGGTTCATTAGTTGTGACAAATCTACATTAATAACAAGTTATTAGTAATAGGAGACATTGAGTGGAGTGTGGGGTATATGGGAATTTTATTATCTTCTCAGCTTTTCTGTAAATCTAAAACTATCTCAAAATTTTGTTTAAAAAAATAGCAGAATTAATCAGAGCAAAATTCACTTGTCAAAATGGACGAAAAATTACTGTTGCCTTTAAAAGAAGAGATAAACGCTGTGTGAAGACAGGCACGCAGGGAGAAGACCATGCGGTGACAGGAAGAGATTGAAGTGATTCGGCTGCAAGCCAAAGGACACTCGAGATTACTGGCCACCACCCAAATCTAGGAAGGGGCAAGGAAAGAATCTACTTTAAGTTCCAGAGGGAACATGGTCCTGCCCACATCTTGGCTTTGAATCTTTAAGACCCTAGAACTGGGAGACAACGGATTTCTAGTTTTAAGCCCCCTCCCATTCCTCCCCTGCCCCCCCCACCCCACCACCCCGCCACCTCGCCAGCCCCCCTCCGCTGCCCCACCCCGCCTCCCCGCCCCTGCCGTGGGCTCCCGCATCACTTGAGCCTACCCATGGGCGCCGCCCCAGGGCTCTGCGGAGCCTGGTCCCATCAATCGCCCAAAGGCTGAGTGCAGGTGCGGGGCTTGGAATTGGCAGGCAGCTCTATCCCTGGCCCCTGCAAGGGATCCACTAAGTGAAGCCAGCTGGGTGGGGACTTGGAGAACTTTTATGTCTAGCTGGAGGATTATATATGCACCAGTCAGCACTCTGTATCTAGCTAATCTGGCAGGGACTTAGAGAACGTTTATGTCTAGCTAAAGGATTGTAAGTGCACCAATCAGTGCTCTGTGTCTAGCTCAAGGTTTGTAAACGCACCAATCAGCACCTGTCAAAATGGACCAATCAGCTCTCTGTAAAATGGACCAATCGGCTCTCTGTAAAATGGACCGGTCAGCAGGATGTGGGTGGAGTCAGATAAGGGAATAAAAGCAGGCTGACAGGCAGTAGTGGCAACCCACTGCCATCACCTTGCAGGCTGTGGAAGCTTTGTACTTTGGCTCTTTGCAATAAATCTTGATGCTGCTGACTCTGAGTCCGCACTGTCTCTATGAGCTGTAACTCTCACCGTGAAGGTCTGCAGCTTCTCTCCTGAGGCCAGCGAGATCACGAACCCATGAACCCACAGGGAGAGATGAACAACTCAGGGCAGGAGAAACAACTCCAGACGCGCCACGTGTATGAGCTGTAACAGTCACCGCGAAGGTCTGCAGCTTCACTCCTGTAGCCAGTGAGACCACGAACCCACCAGGAAACTCCGAACGAGTCCAAACATCAGAAGGAACAAATTGCAAATACACCATCTTTAAGGACTGTAACACTCACTGCGAGGGTGCGCGGCTTCATTCTTGAAGTCAGCCAGACCAGGAACCCACCAATTCCCAACACAAAAAGGTCTTTAAACCTAGAAATGAGTGTTCTTTAATTCTGAGTCCCACTGACTTCTCATGCTGCTAATATTCATGGAGGTAGGACCCTTGCCTACCATATCTTAAGTGCCTAGCACAGAACCTTCAGAATACTCAGCATTCATTAAATAATTATAGAATAAAGATGGAATCCAGAAAGAGAGGACTGCAGTGACTTTTGAATTAGTCCTTCACATTTCTCTAAAAGTTTTAATGGTGACAAGAAAACAAGAACAGATAGCGAAGCCCACACTTGGAAAAAGTGGCCTAGTCAGTATATGTATTAAAACCATGAGATAAATGGGAGGAGGAGTGATATAAACTTAGGTATTGTAGTTCCAAAAGAGAAAAGCAAAATTTACTTCCACTAGACGTGAAAACAGCTGATTTATTGATCACTTTCTTTTAAAATCAATACCGTTGGCCCATGTTACAGTTGACGAAACTAGGGCTCAGAATGTTCGAATAACAAATAGGAAATGGCAGAGCTGGAATGTAAGTCCGGATATTTGCTTATTTATTTAACAAATATTTATTGAGGCTCGATTGAGTGCCAGTCAGTGTGCTAAAGCTATTGTAACTCTGAAACGCATGCCCTTTTCTTTATCCCTAATGTCACCAAGCAGAGCTAGTGATGGGAATTGGTACAGCTTAGTTACATAAAACGATATAAGACTGGATACCCATGAAGAGATAAAACTAAAACTTAATGTTGGCGTTTATTGCAAAATGTAGGAGCAACAATCAAACTGAAATGCAGTGATAATGGGAAAAATCGAAAGGGCTGATAAAGAAGTCTGGTCATTCTAGTTAGGGTCTTATCCAAACCCTGCTGCATTCATCCTTCCCCCTCATCCATCTATCCTTCCCTCTGCATTCAACAATGCACTCAGTGGTGTCTGGGGCATATTAAAGATGCTGAGAAGTACTCAAGAAATAAAAATTGTCTATATGGTTTTTAACTTATTTTTCAAGTGTATTTGCTCATAGAAGTCTTCACCTTTTTTACAGATCACAATTTATATTATACTGTAAACTTGTTTTGCAGAACACACTCTGGAAAGTATTCTTCTACCAAAGTTTGCATAATATGGTTAGATTGTGAGCTTATGAGAACAGGGCTTGTTGGTGCTTCCAGTGCCTAGCACGTGGCCTATGCCTGATCAGTGTTCAGTAACAAGTGAATGAATGAATGTGAGAATTGTGAGCACCTTGGCAGGGCTAATGGATATAAGTGTTTTTTATTTTTGTTTCTTTGTTTGCTTATTTTAAAGGGTAGGGAGCTGTCACAGAGCCCTTCAAATGACAACAGACAGCTGTTTACGTTCCCTAGTGCAAGTAGTCAGAAAGAATTAGATTAAATACTCCTTCTTTGAGGGGTAACTTTTCTCTCAGGCCTCAGAGATAATTCCAGCCACTAAAATAAATAGGAATTTCCTTTTCCCTATCAAAAGATATTAGGAGTTATCTGATTCTTAAAATACTGCTTTTAAAAGTAGCTATCCTAAATGGATTGAATTTGGAAGGTGTTTTGTTTATGTGGTACATGGATCAGTGGCAGTCCGAAAAGCCCATATGAAGGAAGATGAGGATCCCTTATCTGGATGGAATTTAATTAAAAATAAACAAAAAGATGGCTACTATTTTAGGATAGCATAGCCTCTTATGGCAATTTAATTTCCTTTCAAGAAAGAAGATGATATAAAACCTTTTCAGATGCCAATGTGGTAAGGCATATTCTACATCACATTATTATTCCTCTGGGTGCCTCCCCTACCCCCAACCTTCCTTGTTTTTTTTTTTTTTTTTAGTAAAGAAATTTTTCTTCAACACATGAGTTCCATTAGCTGACTCAGTTACATCCTGTCCAGTTATCTCTAAGTAGTTAATTTTGACAACACTAAGAGCTGGAACTCTAAACCAACAATTCCAAAAATAGTTTCTTTGAAAACAAAGATGCAATCACAAATAGATTGGATTGAAAAGTTTCTGGATAATGTCTTATAGGATTCCTTTTAAAAAAAAAATGTAATGAGCCAACTCATCATTCCAGAGGTCTCAAGAAGTAAACCAAAAAAAAAAAAAAAAAAAAGCATTTATCTCCTTTGCTGTACTTAATGTAAATTCTTAGCGTGGAGACTTCATTTTGATTTGTCTTTGTTGTGCATCTTGCCCGTGTCGGTAACATTGGGCTTACATGGCAGGCTCCCAAAGGACACTTCTCATTTCATATCGCCATACAAATGATAAGTAACAGCATTCTTAGGGATGTAGGGACGAGGTTTTCAATTACAGGATGTTCTGTATGAATGTGAGAAAAGATACAGATTCTTCATAATCATTTTAAAGACATTTTGAGGCACCCTCCTTTTATTCTCTCTGAGCAATAATAGCAGACATTTACCCATTTATGGTGCATTTGCTGTGTGACAGATATCATGCTATGCATCTAACTCATACCATTTACTCTTGATTATAACCTATGAGGTACATAGTATAGTTTCTATTATTTTAAAAATAGTGAAAATAATAGCATGTTTTATAGAAATAGCATTATGGAGGGGTTATTGCCCAAAGTCTTGAAGTTAAGGGAGGAAGTGCCAACATTAAACCAAGAAGGGAAACCACCAAATAAGGCTTGGTGCAGTGGCTCATGCCTGTAATCCCAGCATTTTGGGAGGCCAAGGCAGGAGGATCATTGAGGTCAGGAGTTTGAAACTAGTCTGGGCAGCATAGTGAGATTGAGTCTCTACAAAAAACTAGCTGGGAATGGTGATGTGTACCTGTTGGGAGACTGAGACAAGAGGATCACTTGAGCCCAGGAGTTTGAGGCTGTGGTGAGATAAGAAGGTGCCATCTCATTCCAGCCTGGGTGACACAGCGAGAGCTTGTCTCTTAAAACAACAACAAACAAACAAACAAACGAAATAGGACGTCTCTAACACTATACACAATACTGCTTCTAAGCACATTCCATTTGTAATATTCTTCTGAATGTCGTCCCCCAAATCTCTTGTAGAAAGCAAAAGATTCTTCAAAATCAAACCAAGCAAAGTGAACTAGGTGTCATTTTTTAAAAGGTGCCACTACACTCTGTAAGCCCCCAAAACATGTGCTGCATGCAGAATCGCAACAACAACAACAACAAAAAATCCCATCTATTTTCTAAAATTAAACTAGGTTCTGTTTAATAACTAGCATATGAGAAATAAAAGGTGAAATGATTTCTTATCTAATTTGTTTTTTCCTCTACAGGTTTCCAGTAACACAATAATAAAGCTGCTTTATTTTCCAGTGAAGATGTATGCCATAGGAAGTGGAGGAAGAGAAAGACCAGAAAAACAAATTGGGATCACAGTGTGTAGAACCTCGAATGTCAAGTTACATGGTTACGCTTAAAC
The DNA here is from genome assembly GCF_003255815.1 of Theropithecus gelada. Classification (NCBI taxonomy): domain Eukaryota; kingdom Metazoa; phylum Chordata; class Mammalia; order Primates; family Cercopithecidae; genus Theropithecus; species Theropithecus gelada. The sequence goes on from NC_037668.1 coordinate 146,194,101, forward strand.
TTTACTGCCTAGAAAGGCAGTTAGCAGAAGATATATGTAACAGATCCAATCCAATTCCATAGTTAGAGAGCAAATATACCGTTCTTACTTAAAATTCTTTTTGCAACATGATCATTTTCTTTGTTACTCTTGGCCTTCTAAAGAGTTACTGAGAAATTAGGCGAGCTCACCTCACTTAATGCAATAGATATGTTTCTGAAAAATAAGCAATACATAGGACATTGGCCAATTAAGAACTTTGATGAGGAAGAATTTTCACATCGGAAAGAGTGAAAAAGAAAAATGGTACAAATGTAGTATTTTTTTATTTCAAAACAAATCATTTCGATAAGATAAATATTCCTTTCATAAAGTGAATGTGGAAGAGACTGCTTGCTGGGTGTTCATCAGAATAGAATTAGATGGTCTGTCCCAGACTCCCCTGTTGTTAGTTCTGAGAACAGAAGTAATGGTGCTTCTTCAGGACTGGCTCGTAGAAACCTGCTGTGCTCAGCCCCCACAATCCTTCCCCTTCTGCTGGCTGGAAACATATGACAATGAAGCCTCACATCTTGGAGAAACCACACTGTTGAGGAGCTCAAGTCCTTGAAGAACCACTTGAAGAGACCCATCTCACTAAAGAAAGTCACACAAGCTAGAAGTAAACTTCATTGTATCTATGCATTTAATTGTCATAACAGTCTACCTTAACTGATAAAGCAAAAATTCACTCATTTTCTGGACACCCAGTTTCAAAAGCTCAGTGTCATTTTTTACTTCTCTTTTTTCAAGTAATTTAATATAATTTAGTTTAATGTGTGTGTGTGTGTGTGTGAGACAAGGTCTTGTTCTGTTGCCCAGGCTGGAGTGCAATGGCATGCTCCCAGCTCACTACAGCCTCGACCTCAAGCTCACGTGTTCTTCCCACCTCAGCCTCCAGAGTAGATGGGACTACAGGCATGGGCCACCACACCCGACTAATTTTTGTCCTTTTTGTAGAGACAACATTTCACTATGTTGCCCAGGCTGGTCTTGAACTCCTGGGCTCAAGCGATCTGCCCGCCTCCACCTCCCAAAGTGTTAGGATTACAGGTGTAAGCCACTACTCCCATTTTATTTTTTAAAGTTTTCTTCGCAATATTGCTCACATTGTTTCCTTCCTTTTTATTCTTATTGTCACTCCCAAGTTCAGGCTTTTACCTCTTTTATTTGAAGTATTAAAGTATACTTCTAAGTCATTTCTGTGGTTTAAATTTATTTAGTCCACTCCATCCTGCATCCTACCAGCACAGTAACATTGTTTGATCATTTCAAATTGAAATTGAAACTCTCCAAAGCTTTCCTGCTGCAGAAGGGATAAAAATCCAAAACCCTCAGTAGAGAATTCACTTTCTGGAGTCAACTTACCTTTCCAAACGTTTCCCATTATTCCCTAAGAGAATCCTCCTGACACACTCACTGTTTTTCATATACACTAGACCTTTTCTCAGCCACCTGTTTATCCACACGTTTTTCTTCCAGCTAGAATATTATTTTCCCTTTCTCACTTCTGAAACTCTTAGCTATCATTCGTGGTTCATCTCAAGCTCAATCTTCTCCATGAAACCTTTAAGCATACCCTCCTGGAAAGTTATCGCCCTCACCTCGCACCGCGCCCCCCCCCACCCCGGAGCCTCCTCTAGGGCTGATTGTTTATCCTGCTTATTGTATATTTGTAAAACACTCCACTGAGTTGTTACTTACCTTTTCCTTGACTGTGAAAACAGGATTCTGTCTTCAAGGTAGGACAATTTTTTCTCTAACACTATGTCTTACACACTTCAGCACAAGCTCTTAGTGGCCTGTGCATTCAACTCCCATGCATAGCCACTTCCTCCAGGCAAACCCACAGCCAGCATCCAAATTTTAAAAGGGGTTCTGTCATCAACTCAGAGTTTCTTCTCTCTCAAGGAACCTAGATCTAGAAGCTGAGTCTAGGCCACCTGTCCAGGGTACAGTAGTCAATTAAACGTATTTTATTGCTCTCAATGTCACAGAGAAAGAGCCTGACTGCAGATCTCATTCTTTCTTTCGAAGCCAGTTTGCCCATTCCTCTTCAGAAACCTTTAAGAGTGGTTATTGAGAGTGACGATAAGACTCCATCTGCTTAAGGAGTCCTGCTATCCCAGAATAGTAGATGTAAACACTATTGTTATAGAGTGTTTGTGTTCCCCTCCAATCCATATGTTGAAATTCCAAGCCCCAATGTGTTCGCATTGGGAGGTGGGGCCTTTGGGAGGTAAATAGGTCATGAAGGTGACATCTTCATGAATGGGATTAGTGCCCTTATGAAAGAGACCCCAGAGAGCTCTCTCATCCTGTTTCTGCCATGTGAGGACACAGCAAGAAGTTGGTCATCTGCAACCTGAAGAGGCTTCTCCCCAGAAACTGAATCTGCTGGAGTCTTAATGTTGGGCTTCCCAGTCTCCAGAATTAGGAGTGTAAATGTTTGTTGTTTAAGCTACCCAGTCTATGGTAGTTTGCTATAATACCCAAAACTAACTAAGATACATATGTTTGTCATGTACTCAGTTGTTTTCCTAAAATAAGTGAAGTCAGCTCCAAAGATGAATTTTCGTCTCTTTTTGTAGAGATGGATGCTTTTATGCTTTTTAATGAACCTTTATTCACAAATAAAAACATACCTCTCACATCCTCAGAGCAAATACTTACACTAACATACATAGATGCTCACAAGCTCATTACATTTCATGTTTACTATTCATTGATAACATTACCTTCATTATTATCACATAAACCATACATCCTGTTTATCAAGCACTTACAGCACTTACAGTGTTTTAGTTAATGTTATGGTACCTGCTATATATGGTCTCTAATTTTATTTTAACTTCCTATAGTAAACAGTATTAGGTACTCACTCAATAGTCATTTTCTAACCTGATTTTTCCTTGCAAACAGAACCCAAATTTGTTTGGAGAGAAAAATGTGTCCAAATCCAAACAACGCATCACCATTTCTTTGAACCATCATACAGATCTAGTCGTTTTCTTGCTTTCCTAGCCTCCCTCTAGCCAGAGATACTGAGTAACACAGGTCTGGCTGAGAAGACAAGAGAATAAATCTGCTAAGCATTTCTGGAAAAAGTTTTGATTTGCTGATGAAAGGGAGCTGACATACTGGTTACCTTCCTTTTCCCTTTCAGCTGCCTAGTTGCCATTTAGCAATGTGAAACAACATCATTAAGGAAAGATCAAAACAATTGCAGATATGTCAACCATCATGCCTTTGAATTCATGCTCACAGTTGTCTACCTCCAGATTCAGATATATTTGAGGTACTCTTTGAGTTAAGATCACTCTCATTTTGTATCACTTGCAGCTGAACACACTCCCCACTGATTCACCTTGTAAGGTGAATGTCACTTAAAGGAAGAACACATAAGTCAGGGAATGACACATAATAGTAAATGCAGGGTTTTTTTTTTTTTCCATTTAGGATATAGATTTATACAACTGCTATATTCCTGACATTGTACCAATTGCAAGGTACAAATAAGACATAACTCCTAAAAGCATGGGTTACAAAATCTGGGTTCAGCATAGGGTTTCATGATAAAGAAACAAACACAAATCATTTTTTATTTTATTTCATTCTTCTTCACATCTTGTGAATCTAAGAAAAATATCAGAATGATCATTTCAGCTCAGTTTTAGAAGAGTTCAATCTCTAAGTAAAAAGAAACTGTAAATGTTTATAAATGTAACTAGAGCCTAGTAGAAAATAAAGCCATGCAAGTGTGTTTAGGTCCTAATCTTGTTAACCAGATTAGTGACACACGGTCTGCCCAAAGTTAATGAAAGCAGTGAAGTTCTTTGACTTCAGTAGATATATACCTGAACCACAGAGATGAACTTGCTTCAAACCTGTGCGATATGTTTTTCTAAGCATTTGTGCCAAGCATGATAGCTCAAATTTCAGTCTCAGTTTCAAACTCCCCTTTCCTGAATAAGAGGCAAACTGTCACATTAATTTTTTTGCAAATTAAAATCAGTTAACTTGAAAAGCTCTTGGCCCCAATGCAGAGAAAATTGCTTGCATAATAATCACTTATTTCCTTTTTTTAAAAGGTGAACTTCTGCCTGAATGCTTCTAAAACCTTTTAAGAAAATGGCATTCTCAAATCTCAAGCATATTGGGTTGCAGTTGGCACTTGAAGCTGGGGACATGCAGAGCTGGCTAATGTCAGCAACTGTAGGACTGTCAAGAAAAATAGGTAGAAGGGACACTTTTATCATAAGTAGACTTGCAAGACATTCCAACTTTCAGCTGCTCAACCCAGGGTACCAAACATCTCTGACTACCTCAAGTGTGGCCTTGCTGAGTGCTTCCATATTTAGGGGTTATTAGACAGGATTGAAGCAAGTGACCTCTAATGAGGAAGGAATCAAGGCAGGCTCTCAACCTCCTCAGAGGTACCGTAATGAACTGGCCTTGGAAGGTCTTTGATGCTGCCTTTGCATACTGTATATGAGCTTTCCGCTCAGTCATTTCCTCTGCACTTTGGTAGCACAGCATGAAGCCTGCTATTAGAAAAAAGGTTTATTGCTACCTTGCAAACATTTATTGGGTAATATCTAAAACATGGTGTCAAGTTATAGTAATGTGCTGTTCTGGGAAACTTTTTGAGAATTTTAGTGTTTCAGAAAATGGTCCTTTGAGAATTCTTCTGTTTCAGAAATGAGAAGTAGTAGATATATGTGTGCGTGTGTGTGTGTATAATATGCTCATGTATCCTCTGATTATTTGCTAGAGATGTACCATTTTTCTTTCAAGGGAAACATCTATTCCTAAGATAGATCATTCTTGAAATTTTCAAAGAGTACGCCTCAGAGAACAAATATACAGATTTACCATTTGCCTGCAGTCATTATGCGCCTGTGTTTATGCTAGGTCACTGACATGACACACATTTTAATCCCCAAGGGAATTTATTTGGTGGTGTTATCTACTCAACCAAGCTGAAGCTTATCTAGTTCACAAGAAAATAGTCAATATGAGCTCCATGCAGACTTATGCTGTTAATGCAGAAGAGGGAAAGAGAATGCACCTTTAACTGTTACGATGGAAATGTGTACAGTGACACTTAACTATGGCTGTGCAAATTTTCTTTTCCTCCCCCACAGATATCTGGAAAGTACCTCATACAGCGAGGTGCTCAGAAAATGTTTATTTATTAAGTAGATGATGATTAACAGATTAATAAAAGGTGAAAGCTACTATCTATATATGCATTTTTTTCCTGTTTGATGTTCAAAAACTTACAAGTGGGTGGGGAGTTGCCTTTCATAAACAATTTATAAAGCACTGTCCTTTATACTGAAATTATAAAAGGACGTGGTGTCAAAGAGGACTCAGTGGAGTTGAGGTGAAAAATGTGTAATGAGCAAATCATGGTAACTGCAATATCCATCACCTCAAACTTTTATCATGTCTTTGTGTTGAGGACATTTCAAATCTTCTCTTCCAGCTATTTTGAAATATACAACAAATTATCGTTAAGTATAGCCACCCTAGTGTGCTACTGTACACTAGGACTTACTTATTCCTTCTATCTAACTATATTTTTGAATCTATGAACCAAAATCTCCTCAATTTCCAGCTTAGGCTTCGGTGTCCCTGTTTTTGCGTGTTTTCATAGGCCCTATACTTATATTATTTGGGCTCAACACATTGCAAAACTACAGGGGAGTTTACTATTACGCACATTATTATTCTCTACTCTGTCACTCTAAGATAAGAGACCATCTGAAGAGACCATCTTCTAGCACCAAAAGAGACAAGGGTCTCCTTTTCTACAAAATGACATAATTGAAAGGACTAGATTATTTGCAACTCTTCTGGAAGAGGATTACTCTTTTGGACTTTAGCTGCATAACCAATATATCAACTGAAGTGCTATGCCCTGAATTGTGTTCCCCTCAGCTTCACGATCCATATGTTGAAGCCCAACCCCTTAATGTGATGGGATTTGGAGATGGGACTTTGGGGATATTAGTTAGGTTTAGATGAGGTCATGAGAATGGGGCTCTCATGATGAGATGAGTACCTTCATAAAAAGACACAACAGGTATTTCTCTTTTCTCTTTTATCTCTCTCCCTCTTTCCCTCTCTCCCTCTCTTCTCCTTCTCTCTCTTCCTCCTTTATGTGAGCACATAACCAGAAGGCAGCCGTGTCTGCAAGCCAGGAAGAAAGCCCTCACCAGAAATCAACTATATCAGCACCTTGATCTTGAACTTCTATCCTTAGAACAGAGAGAAAATAAATTTCTATTCTTGAAGCCACTCAGCCTATGGTATTTTGTTATGGCAGTCAAGCTGAATAAGGTATATATCTACACTGAACCCGTTAAAAGTAGTTCCTGATTGGCAGAAAGCTTGTATATATAAATGGCTCATTGAAAGTTCCTACTGCGTGGATGAGAACTCCCAGATTGAGGTTCTTAAATTTTGAAAAATAGATCTAAGGAATTAACTCAACAGTCTCCTAATCTTTCTGCCTTCAGTTTTTTCTCCCTTTGACTATTCTCTGTACACTGCATCCAGAGGTGAAATTTTAACAAGAAAATTCAAATGATATATATTATTTTTCTACTCAAAATCTCCCCACTGCCACCCTATTGTCCTAAAGTATAAACTGCTATTGCAGCCAATTCACCTGCATTAAGCTGTCTTCCCCCTACACCTTTTACATAGATTGTTTACTCCTTTTGTGATCCCAGTTCCCTGCTCCTCCCTCTCCTCCACACTTTTGAATAATTAAATTATATTCAGCTTTCAGAATTCAATCAGGATATCCTACCTTCTTTGGTCAGCACCCCCATGGTTTTCTGAAAGCTGAGAAGATATCCACTTCTGCAATCCCCGCACACTGTAGACATCCCCTTTAGGTCCCTATGTTGTGAGTGACTGTTTTCTTGTCTGTCTCTGCCACTGTATTATGCACTCTTAGAAGGCAAAGCTTACTACTTTTCATTGTATACCTAGAACTTAACTCAATAACTGGCAAGTGCATGCACCCGAGTTTTCACTGAGAAAATAATTGCATGAGTCACTTGCTTTCCAGGTCTTTCTGACTGCTATGATGCTGATGACTTGTAGTCACAGCCTGAAGTTGGTTTCTGCACCTGAGGATTGTATCTCTCTAGTTTGCATGACCCCTAGATTTCAATCCCTCTTTATTCTCTTCTGATCCTTGGGTTCCAGTAATTCTCTGGGTTTCAGATATAAGCACAGTGTGAGGAGCTCTTCATTCTTGACATAGATGTTTCAGGCAGGAAAGAAACAGATTCCTGGAAATATCTGTATTCCCTCTGGCCCTATTCCTCACTCCCAAAACACAATAACCCTTTTCTTAGGTTTTAGTCTCTCTCCCTTTTTACTTCCTCCTTCTCACAATTATATGAATTAACTGCCTAGATGAGTATGAATTCAGACTGAATTTATATTTAAGTGACATAAAAGATCTCTTTCAGTATTCCTTAATCTTACCAAATGATGCATACTATACAATTAAAAATTGTGATTTTTTCATTAGCTTTTTCTTTCGATTTCTGGTAGAGTTTTCCTTTAGTGGTATTTTGGCAAGTAAGACAATCCAGTTATTTTTAAAAGCATATTAGTAGAAACTCACCAGAAGTCAATATGCTGGTCCAAGAATAATTAACTGATTGACTTTATTGTTTATGAAACTTTGTAATGTTCCTTTTGATGTGAAGGCTTATCTTAGGGGGAAATGCACTTTTCAAATAAAAATGATCATGTTTAAACAAACTGCTTCTAGTTTCATATATGGCACTGAAAAACAAAACAAAATAAACACTCAATTTTTATTTAAAATGGTGGGCAATTTTCTTACTTTTTGTTTGGGATCTGATTCAAGAGCCTCAATTCAGCTTATTGCAGAACTAACTAAACTAAAGCTCAAAGGAAAAATTTTAAAAATGATTTTTATAGCAATGACATCATTATATATAATGTTGGCATTTCATATTTTCCAAACAGAAACTTGGAAATAACAGAATACAAGTTAAATAAAACAAATTGAAACTAATCCAATTCTCTGTTTTTCTTTCCTTTTTTTTAAACCAAGCTTTTTATTGCCAGCTTTTACTTTGCATAATAATACATGATGAATTGTCCAAGAAAGACCCAGTGGGTACATTTCTCTTAGAAATAAGCCTCTCTGTGCAATAGGAGGCCAAGTTCTAGGGCAACATACTTACACAATCATGTAAGATTTTCCTTATTGCTAACAATTGACCAACCTGGGCATTTGTCAAATATGTAAACACATGGAGGTCACTGGTCACCAGAGGATTGAAAACACAAATCACTCTATTCATATCCATCCCTACTTCTAGAAAAGCAATACCAACTTAAAGCATATAACCTACTGGCAATAGGACTAGCAAAATTATCTTGGTATACCAGAGCTACATATTATACATTTTGCTACTTACGGATTTAATTACTCTGAATCTTTGTACACATGGCTACAACTGTAAACTTTATAATATTTTTCTGGCATACCTTCCAAAAGAGTTTTAAAAAGCTATGAATTTACTTCTATATATGTATTTGACATGTAAAGTGTTTCATTGTAATTTGAAATAGTAGTCAAAGATATAATTTTCATTATAAATATTACTATTTTATAATAATTTTATAAAATGTATCACAAAAACTGAAACACTTTTATAAACAGATATCAAATAGAAAAAGAAAAATATTATTGAAAATGTATATTTTGATAGATGTATGGGATTTCCTTTCCCCAATTATTCACTAATGAATGAATGAATATGACTTATTGCAAGAAGGAAGCAGGGTTAAGTGGAAATTAAAAAACAAGAAAAGGCATTAGGCTACTACCTAGCACGGGGCTTATAAACATTATTAAAAATTTTTGTTAAGAGCATTATTTACAGGTTAATTAATCATTTATTTGTAAGTTTTGCCAAATAAATAAACAGTATTAATAAACATACAGTAGTGATAAAATAGGAGATCAAAAATTGATAAATGAGAGCAATTTTGGGAAAAATTATTGAAAATGTTTTCTGGGCCTGAATAAATAATTAGAAAAAATAAAATGTTAACTAACCCCAATATATATTTCTTTTATCTAAAAACGCAATATTGATTTATAAGAAATAATAATAAAACTTTTAATCTCTTTCTTCTTAAAATCATGTGAAATATACAACTGAGATATAGACTGAGATACAAAGTAATTGAGAATATTCATCAAGCTCTTTTTTATTGGGTATGGGAAAAATAAAAAGATCGTGTGTTTTGCAGTAGAGTGAAATTTTCCAGCATGCTTTTTAATAAATTTTGAATATTCTAATCATTAGATAGATAGATAGATAGACAGACAGGCCGGGTGCAGCGGCTCATGCCTGTAATCCCAGCACTTTAGGAGGTTAAGGCAGATGGGTTACTTGAGGTCAGGAGTTCAAGACCAGCCTGGCCAACATGGTGAAACCCCACCCTGTGTCTACAAATAATACAAAAAATAACAGGTGTGGTGCTGAGTGCCTGTAATCCCAGCTACTCAAGAGGCTGAGATATGAAAATCACTTGAACCCCAGAAGCGGAGGTTGCAGTGAACTGAGATCGTTCCACTGCATTCCAGCCTGGGCAACACAGCAAGACTCTGTCTCAAAAAAAAAAAAAAAAAAAAAAAAAGATAGATAGATAGAGGAGACACAGAGCCTTGCCATGAGTTTACTGCCTGGGTGAAATCAGGCATTGGAGGCTACAGAATTTCTTATTGGTAATATTTGCTTTGTTTACATAGATTTATCCCTCTGGGTGACACATTCTTTAACAATAGTTGTAGTATGAAAAAGGAGATGTTTAATCAAAAGTTTACCTTGAGAAAAGGCAAGATGGCCAACTAGATGCTACCACGTGGAACAGCTGCTACCAAGGGGCTGAAACAACTGGTGCACTCATGCATTCCTAACAGATCTTCATCAGGAAGGCACTGAGAGTGGTCAGAGGGAAGATGCAGAAGCTGGACTGAAGGGGAAGGAAACTGGGAACCCTGCACGATGCTACTGTGCATCAGGACTCATTCCTGGTCCCCAATGACTCTGGGGAAATTGATGAGTGGAACTGGCAGGGAGCAACGTACTCTTACCTTGGGCCTCTGGAATCCCTGCAGGAAGAAACCCCTTGACAACCACAGACACACCAGTTGGCAGGCAGAGCTGCTTAGAGAAGTGGTAGAGTCGGCAAGCCAGCTGATGTAGATACCAGAGGATTTGCTGTGGGAGCATCTGTAGTGGAGCATGGCCCAACCCCTTGGGGTCAACTTGCTCCAGTAGGAGACTTTAACCCTAGCAGAACTGTCAGACCTGAACTCTACTGGGCAGTCTTGCTCATCAGATGGGACTGGTCTGACCTGAGCACCCCTTAGTTCTGACCTCTCTTGGGGCCCCACCTTGGCTGTGTTTGCGTGCAGGAAAGCCTTGGGTGCCCTGGGGCCCACATTATAGCTCCTGGGCTGGCATACTATAGTGTCTGACCAGTGGAGAACTCCAACAGGGTGGCCCCCATAGCCATGCCCCAACCCGCCTGCTCCCTCTCACATTGCAGCTTCCCTGGGGGCCACAGCAAATCCCCAAATTGCTTTGCCAGTGTATGAGTAGGTTTTGCCTTCCTTGCTCCACCAGCTTGTGTGAGTGGATGCACCCTGACCTGCCACTGCTGTGGCAGGAGTGCAGTCCATCCCCCTTACCCTGGCAGCTGCCATTGCAATCAGACCCTTGTTTGGCACAGAGCCACACCCCCACCAGTGCCCTGATCTTGCACCAACACTGCCATGGGAGTGAAACTAGGTACAGGACCAGTGGACCCTCCCTGACCCTGAGTGACCATCCTTGCCTGCAGTACACTGAGAATGCACACAGACCTGTGCCCACAAGTTCCTCAACCCTACGCAAATACCACTACCAGTGTGACTGTGTGCACAGTCACTGGGAGGAACCCTAGCCCAGCCCACTGAGCCATGTTGCTTCCACCACTGTTGTGAACACCCACATGGAGGCAGGCACCCCCACACCCACTAGCACCCTGCTGCAGCAAACAAGTGTGCCCCTCCCTGCACTGCTGCTGCTGCTGCTGGCATGTGCAAATGAGGATGGATCACACCATCACCACACTATGAAATGCTTTGACTGACACTGCCCACTCGAGTGTAGTGACTAGCAGTCTGGGAGCACCTCTGACAACTCAGCACAGTGGATTCCTAACATCGAGAAGCCAGAAAACAAAAAAGACAGGGCACTATAAAAGTCATCCAGAGTTAGAGCATGCAGTCTAGGAGTCAGAAACTGAGCATTGGCCCCCTAAAATCTTTCAGAAACTAAGCCATTTGGATGAATTCACCTTATACCATAATCAAACCCTCAAGGTCATCGAATAGGATAATAGAAAACAAAATTCAAAGGTTAGCAGCTTCAAAGACTGAAGGAACATCAGCCCATAAAGATGAGAAAGGAGCAGTGCAAGAACTCTGACAACTCGAAAAGCCAGAGTGCCTTCATTCCTCCAAATGACCACGCCGTCTCTTCAGCAAGGGTCTGAACTGTGCTGAAGTGGCTGAAATGACCAAAATAGAATTCAGAATAAGGATAGGAATGAAAATCATTGAGATGCAGGAGTACATTGAAACCCAACCCAAGGAAGCTAAAAACCACAATAAAATGATGCAGGAGCTGACAAAGTAGCCAGTATAGAAAAAAATGTAACCAACCTGGTAGTGCTAAAAAACTCATGGCAAGAATTTCATAATACAATCACAAGTGTTAATAGCAGAATAGACTAAGTAGAGGAAAGAATCTCAGAGGCTGAGAACTGTCTTTCTGAAATATGACAATCAGACAAGAATAGAGAAAAAAAGAATAAAAGGGAATGAACAAAACCTCTGAGAAATAAGATTATGTAAAGAAACCAAAAATGTGACTCATTTGTGTCACTGAAAGAGATAAGGAGAGAATAAGCAACTTGGAAAACATATTTCAGGATATCGTCCATGAGAACTTCAACAACCTAGCTAGAGAGGCCAACATTAAAATTCAGGAAATGCAGAGAACTCCAAAGCTGCTTCATAAGACGATGATCCCCCAGATACATAATTATCAGATTCTCCAAGGTCAAAATGAAAGAAAAAATATGAAAGGCAGCTAGAGAGAAGGGGCAGCTCATCTACAAAGGGAAGCCCATCAGACTAACAGCAGACTTCTCAGCAGAAACTTTACAAGTCAGAAGAGATTGGGGGAAATATTCAACATTTTTAAAGAAGAAGAAAACAAGCCAGAATTTCATATCTGGTCAAACTAAGATTCATAAGCAAAGGAGAAATAAGTTCCTTTTCAGACAAGCAAATGCTGAGGAAATTTGTTACCACCAGACCTGCCTTTCAAGAGCTTCTGAAGGTAGCACTAAATACGGAAAGGAAAGATTGTTACCAGCCACTACAAAAACACAAATAAGTACACAGACCAGTGACACTATAAAGCAACCACATAAACAAGTCTGCATAATAGCCAGTTAACATGATGATGACAGGATCAAATCCATACATATCAATACTAACCTCGAATGTAAACAAGCTAAAAGCCCCAGTTAAAGGGCACAGAGTGGCAAACTGGTGCACAAAGAGCTGGTAACATTCCTACTGAAATTATTCTAAAAAAAACTGAGGAGAAGTAATTCTTCCCTAACTCATTCTGTGAGGTCAGTATCATCCTGATACCAAAACCTAGCAATGGCACAGCAACAAAAATGAAACCTTCAGGCCAATATCCTTTATGAATATTGATGCAAAAATCCTCTACAAAAAATTGACAAACTGAATCTAGCAGCACATGAAAAAAAATATCCACCATGATTAAGTAGGGTTTATCCCTGGAATACAAAGTTGGTTCAACCTACGCAAATCAATAAATGTGATTCATCACATAAACATAACTAAAAACAAAAACCACATGATTATCTCAATAGATGTACAAAAGGCCTTCAATAAAAAAAAAATTCATGTTAAAACCTCTCAATAAACTAGGTATTAAAGAAACACACCTCAAAATAATAAGAGCCATCTATGACAAATCCATAGCCAACATCATACTAAATGGGCAAAACCTGGAAGCAATCCCTTTGAAAACAGGCACAAGACAAGGATGCCCTGTCTCACCACTCCTACTCAATATAGTATTGTTAGTTCTAGCCAGAGCAATCAGGCGAGAGAAAGAAATAGAGGGCATCCAAGTAGGAAGAGAGGAAGTCAAACCATCTCTGTTTACAAATGACATGATTCCATATCTAGAAAACCCCACAGTCTTGGCCCAAAAGCTCATCCAGATGATAAACAACTTTATCCTGTCTCAGGATCCAAAATCAACGCACAAAAATCACTAGGATTCCTAAACACCAACAAGTCAAGGAGGGAGCACAATCAGAAAAACAATCTCATTCAAAATTCCCACACACACTTAAGTAAAATACCTAAGAATACAGCTAACCAGAGAAATGAAAGATCTCTACAAGGAGAACTACAAAATACTGCTCAAAATAAAAAGAAAATCAGAGATGACACAAACAAATGGAAAAATATTATATAACCACAGATAGGAAGAATTAGTGCTGCTAAAATGGCCATCCTGCCCAGCGCATTTTATAGATTCAATAGCAATGACATTTTTCAAAGAACTAGAAAAATCTGTTTTAAAATTCATATGGAACCAAAATAGAGCCTGAATAGTGAAGGCACTCCTAAGCCAAAAGAGCAAAACCGGAGGCATCACATTATGCAACTTCAAGCTATACTACAAAGCTACAGTAATCAAAACAGCATGGTACTGGTACAAAAAGAGGTACACAGACCAATGGAACAGAATAGAGAGCCCCAAAATAAGTCCACACATCTACAACCATCTTATCTTCTACAAAGATGACAAAAAAATCAATGGGGGAAAAGACACCCTATTCAATAAACAATGCTGGGATAACTGACTAGCCATATGCAGAAGATTGAAACTGGATCCCTTCCTTTCACCATATGTAAAAATCAACTCAAGATGGATCAGAGACTTAAATGTAAAACCCAAAATTATAAAAACCGTGGAAGACTACCTAGGCAAAACCATCTTGGACATAGGAACAGGTAAAGATTTCATGACAGATACTCCAAAAGCAATTGCAACAAAAGCAAAAATTGACAAATAGGACCCAATTAAACTTAAGAGCTTCTACACCATAAAAGAAACCATCAACATAGTAAACAGACAACTTACAGAATGAGAGAAAATTTTTGCCAACTATGCATTTGACAGAGGTCTAATATCCAGCATTTATAAGGAACTTAAATATACAAGAGAAAAACAACCCCGTTAAAAAGTGGGCAAAGGACATAAACAGACACTTTCCAAAAGAAGACATACATGTGGCCAACAAGCACGTGAGAAAAAAAACCACAATATCACTGATCATCAGAGAAATGCAAATCAAAACCACAATGAGATATCCTCTCACACCAATCAGAATGGCTATTTGAAAAAAGTCAAACAATAACAGGTGCTGACAAGGTTGCCTAGAAAAAGAAATGCTTATAGACTGTTGGTGAGAGTGTAAATTAGTTCAATCATTGTTGGAAACAATTTGGCGATTTCTCAAAGACCTAAAAACAAAACTACCATTTGACCCAGCAATCCCATTACTGGGTATGTACCCAAAGGAATATAAATGGTTCTCTCATAAAGACACATGCACACATATGTTCATTGCAGCACTATTCACAGTAGCAAAGACATTAAATCAGTCTATATGACCATCAATGGTAGAGTAGATGAAGAAAATATGGTACATATACAATATGAAATACTGTGCAGTCATAAAAAGAATGAGATCATGTCCTTTGCAGAAACAAGGATGGAGCTTGAGGCCATTATCCTTAGCAAACTAATGCAGGAACAGAAAGTCGAATACCACATGTTCTCCCTTATAAGTGGGAGCTAAATTATGAGAACGCATAATGGGGAACACATAAATTATGAGAACACATTATGAACACATAATGGGGAACAACAGACGCTGAGGCCTATCGAAGGGTGGAGGGTGGAAAGAGGGAGAAGATCAGGAAAAATAACTGATGGGTACTAGGCTTAATGCCTGGGTGATGAAATAATCTATATAACAACCCCCCACGACACACATCACATATATAACAAACATGCACATATACCCCTGGACTTAAAATAAAAGCTAAAAGAAAGAAAACATTATACTAAATGAAATAAACCAGTCACAAAAGGAAAAATACTGTATGATGTCACATGTATGTGGTACCCAGTGTAATTAATTCACAGAGACAGAAAGTAGAATGGTGGCTGCCAGAGGTTAGGAGAAGGGGTGATGGGGAGTTCTGGTTTAATGAGTAGACAAGTTCCATTTGGAAGATGAAAGCATTTTGTGAGTGGATGATGGTGATGGCAGCATAACCATGTGAATCTCTTTAATGCCACTGAACTATATACACTTAATAAAGTATTATGCATCTACAAAAATAAAAGGCTGCTACTCTTAAAAAAGTTAAGATTTTTTGTGATGCCACTATGTAACTCTACAAATATTTGAATTCATAATATTTTGAATTCATAATATTTCAACAAAGGCTTAAAAACACCTTTAAATGACTTTTATCTACACAAAATTATTCCTTCTTTTAACAAAAACATATCCTAATATCTCATGTTCCTTTTACACTTATATTCAGAATTGCTTATCTTATATCTAGTAGTTTTAATTAAATATATTAATTGTAATATTATCTCTTTGTAACCATAAATTTCCATGAGAAATGTAGGAAGTAAACAATTTTAGTTGATACATATATACAAAAACATATTTTATAATTTTTAGAAACACAAGTTTTTTCTAGTAGAACATATTTTTCATGTGAATCAATATTTACTAGCAAACCCAAATATCTTTAGTCGTTTTATAAATTTTAAAAAGCCAAAGTGACAATCTTGAACCTATGTTTAGCGATCAATGTTTCAGTATTTTATCTTACTTTGAAACAACTTGGACATGTCATGATTATCTATTGCCTCATTGAACATAATATGACTTTAAGATTTTAAATTACTGAAAAACAATCTTGAAATGACACATTTATTTATAAGCAACTATCTCATTTACATTTACCTAATTTACTAATTATTGGCAATTATATTTGAATTGCTCATGGAAAACAAAGTTAGCCACTTAAGTTGTTTATTTATTTATTTTTGAGAAAGCAAAGCCAGGCTAACCCTGCATCAACCAGTCTTGTCTTAACAAAGGCATTTGGAATACTGGACACAGGTATCCTCCCCAATGTCTTCCTACCCCCAAAGTCACCCTGGGTGTCATGTGCCTATGTGGCACCCAGGGTGGCTATGAAGAGCAGGGCATATCTGGGTCCTGTGTTTACATATGAGGTACAGAGCTCAGGGCAGACGACAGAACTGTGAAGATAATGCCTGGAGGATCTGACCTCTTCCAGTATGACAAGCAGATAGAGCTGGGCCAAAGACAAGGCCATTTTGGGGTTGGCTCTGCCTTGCAGCTGGTGGCCCAGGTACTATGGACATTGATATGTTCTCAGGCCTCATCGTGGCCATCTGTTCATACTCCAGAATCCAGAGGCTCAAAACCAAAGACTCAAGCCCACTGTAAGATATGTGCAAGGCTTTAGGGGAGCCCAGTAACCAACCCTTACAGCTTTAGCTCAGAAAAATTAAGCAGGTATCAAAAATATCACAGAAGCAACAGTTTTATGACCTTAAAATACCTAGCAGAAAAACTATAAATCTGTCTGACCAATAGACCCAAACAAAAATATCTAAATTAAATTCTGAGGACATTCTTATTCTATTTTTCCAACAATTTAAAAACTAGCTTTATTTTTTAAAGATTATCTCGGGTTATATAAAAGGTATCTGAGTTAGTTTTATTTATATAAATATTTTGTCTCCAAGAAAGATCTTGGGAATATTGTTTATTATCAGAGATCAATTTTATGGAGGCTGTGGACTAAATTTTAGCTCTGAATGTTTCCAAAGTTCATCTGGGTGAATAAAATATCTATTTCTGTTAAAACTGGATCTTATAAGGAAATACATAGATGAGGATAGAAGAAAATTCAGAAGTCTGTTTAAAATAACCAGCTGAATATCATAAAGCCTTATTTTGGAGATTAATTTTATTTAGGTGACTTTTAATTTCTGTTTCTTAACAGTATTGCTGAGCTCAGGGTGGGGCTCCCATAGCTTTCAAGTGCCCATACTGCACCTATCAAGAGTCAGGTCATGGTTACAGCTCCAAGATTCCCTTGTCTATCATAGGTAATGACTTTTCTTACACCAAATTGCCATATACTGTCAGTTTCTGTTAGACTCAAGCAGAAATCTGAGACTTAAAATTTTAAATATACAAACAAATGAGGAGCATGGAAAGCTGGATTTTGCTTACTGTAGTAATAACCTTTCATTGCAACCACTGTCATTTACTTTTAAAATTACAGCTCTTGCCAGTGACTCATTAGTTACTGCACATCAAGGATCAAGTGTTTGCTCGCTCACAGTCAAAAGTGACTCTTGGTATCCCCAAAAGACAAAGAGATCAGGGAGCTCAAGGTAAAAGACAGCAGAGCCTCTGACCTGAGAGGAACCTACTCACAACTCTTGGGGCTCTCTGAGGAAGACAGATGACCCCAAATAGCGGAGTCTGAAATGCTTTTTTGTGTTTCTCAAGGGGTTTCAGTGCTGCTAGAAGGCCTCCGTAGGTACCTTTACATGATAGCCAGAACACTGATGCTTTGTCTTAGTAATTTTATATCCAGTGACCAACAGATGAAGGAGATAGAGGCTTGAATGAGGAATACATCAATGAGTAAAGAGAACTGGATGGACAATCAAATGTGTCAAAAGGAAGGAGGTGCAGAAGTTAATAAAAGTGCAAGTCTTAGAGAAGCCAGTTTGGGGAGATCTTAAACTTCCCAAAATGCCAATGAAGTTCTAGTTGTCAGGGGTTTGAGAAGAAAAGCGTTCAATAGACTGAGGAGTTCCCATGAGTAGAAACAAAATTCAACAGAAAGAAATAGAGTGGCTTTAAAAATATATAGCTTGAATATCAATTCCTATCGTGCTGACTTTTTGTCATAGACCTTTTTTTAAAAAAAATCATCTCAAATCTCTCATTATCAGATTTCAGTGAGACAAAGAGAAAGTAGTCCTGGCTTAAATTTTTTTTTTCAAGCTAAGTGTATCTACCGGTTGACTCAGAACCAAAACCAATAAGCCTTTTTTGGTTAACCAAAATTGCATGAGATGTCTCCAAAGAGGTGCAAAGACACAGTCTTCTCAGAATCAAACAGCCTCCAAAGACATCTAAAAGCAAGAAGGATTTAGACAATGCCTTGAGAGCTGGCAGCAGTCTGTATTTTAACTTTTTATGAGGGTCCCCCACAACCTTTTGCTTGACTGTCTGCACATGCGGGCTTGACAATCTGCATGTCTCTGACAGGTGGCAAGCTGAGCCAAGTTCTCAGGTCACAAAATGAGACAAACAGGAAAACGATGGCAGTCCATGGAGGAAAAAGGATCAATAACAAATGGGTATCCACAAATGTACACAAGAGTCGCAATCCAAGCAAATAATATGCTTTTGCCAAACTGATTTGAAAAGGAAGAAATAAAGACAAATTTTTACCTTTTATTCTTGACAAGGCACTGCAGGTAGAGGGCTGGGAAGACTGACTTTGGTAAAAAATTTTAACCTTTTGTTGTTGACTTTTTGTCAGTTGTCCCAGGACTTTATCTGTAGGCTCTGGAATGCATCAGGTGTTTCAGTCATCCCATTCTTGTCACCAGAACTGTAGAGATTGAAAAGGGGTGATACCTTTTCTCCCCATTATAAAATGAGGTACAGAAGTTAATATAAGTGCAAGTCTTAGGCCAGTTTAGCGAGATCTTAAACTTCCCAAACTGCCAATGAAGTTGACACCCCTATAACAAAAGACAGTTAAAAAGATAAAAGCATAACAAATGTATTTAGGTATATACTGCATGAAAGTCATATAAATAAATATGAAAAACTCAAGAAAAGGGCCAGATGGTTAATGCTTAAATACCCTCTTCACTGAGGAGAGGAAAATAAGGGCAGATGTAAATAAATGGGCAAGAAGACCTAACAGGTTTGTAAGTGATTCTCTTGATGCTGAATGTTTGCAAAGGACAAACAATAGCTTGTGGACAAATTATGGAAAGGGCAAGAATAGAACTGCATTGTGAGCAAAGGTTGTCATATTATGCAGATACAATTTCCCAGCTTATCTTTTCGAACTGCCCTCAGAAGAAGAGATGAAAAATCTTTCTGATTGTGATGATGACTCCCAGTCTCTTCTCTTCTCTGGTAGTTAATCTTTCTTGGATATTTAACAAGATTTTTAGAGAGCGGATTTTCAGACAGTTGCATTTCTTTTAGAAGTTTTCTCTGTCTGACAAAGGAACTTCTAGAGACAGCCCCTCCTTCTGCTCTAGAAAAGAAAAAGGATCAGAGAGATAGGAAGGCAGGGAGAGACTTTGAGGCTGTTTGTTTAATTTAGCATGTCAAAGCCCCATATTTGGAGGCTTCATTTTCTGAGCCTCAACCCCACTTCTATCATTTACACAATGTAGTCGGTATTTTCCTGTTTAGCTTCCAGGCTTATGGGAGACAAAATGAAGCCTAGAGACTACAAAGCGTTTTGTGACACATAGAACAAGAACCAACGATAGAAATTGTCCAATCCAATACTAATTTACTGATGAGAAAGCAGTGAATCAGGAGAATTAAGCGAATGAACTAAAATCAAATGATAAACTAAAGTATAAAGATATTGAGGTCTTCCAATTTCTAGTTCAATAATTTTCAACCTATGCAAATCTGGCTTTCTACAGTGGAAAATATTACTATTAATTTTATTACAAATATTGCCTTTATCATCCATTCTTGATATAATAGGTTGGCGCAAAAGTAATTTCGGGTTTTGCCATTACTTTTAATGGCAAAAATCGCATTTTAGTAATCGAAATTACTTTTGTGCCAACCTAATATAACTGACTTAGAGAGACTATGGATGGCAAACATCAGTTATACATGGTAGATTACAGTTTTTCATTTGATATTAATCTAGCTAATGATGAAGTTCAGGAGTTCAGGACATGACCACCCAAAACATTCTGCTTTAGCGTAAGGATTATTCTGAGCTGATTATTTTGGCAAAGAGCCAGCACAGGAAAATCTCTGATGACAAGACTAAAATGTTCCCCTTTTAAGAGGAAATTTACATTTAAAAAGAAAATCTTCATTTGTAAGGGTGTCTCCTTGTCTTCACCAGGAAGAGAAACATAACTTTAAATCTCCATCTACAACTCTTATCAATGGAGAAGGCACAAACTTCAATCTGCATAACAAACTTCACCCTTGTTTAAGATGCTTTTCCTGGCCATCTCATACTCAGGCCTTCCTCATACTCTTGTGTTTTCTTCAGTGGATGGTAGTATGTGAGTCACCTTGATACTGGTGGACTGGGGGAGATCTCTAAATGTCAGTGGTACCTTGACCCCAGCTGGTGTCCAGGCTCTTGACACCATTGTGAGAAGGAACTCAAGGATGAGTTAGAAAATAGTGAAAGTACAAAGATTTATTGCAAAGCAAAAAGTACACTTTCAAGAAAGGGGAGTAAGGGCATATGCAACAAGTGTCATGTGCAAGAGGGTTTGGCATTTCTATCTTTGTGGGTTTCTTTAACCAAGGGGTAGAATATTCATGAAAATTCCTGGAAAAAGGTAGAAATTTCTCAGAACTGTGGTACCACCCAGCTTTACATTCAATATGAGTGTTCTCAGAATTGTCATGTTGCTGGTGGGTATGTGATTGAGTGTGCTCATGAGCATATAATGAGGTCCTAGGAGAAACCTAGATCAAATCCAGTGCCATGTTGGGTCCAGTCAGTCTTTGCCAGCTTGGTTCACATCTTATTTTTTAGGGTTTTATCAGTCCTTATCCTCTGGTTATGTGAAACTGCTGTCTGAAATTTTTATTCTTCTGTGACCACCCTGTATTATTCCTGTCTCAACTTTTTTTCCAGATCTACTCTTGAGAATTACTCATTTCTTGGGTATCTCCCATGTCTAATCCAATACTAAGAACCATATGAAATGTACATGTTAACAAACTTCTGGTTGCTTTTTCTCTTGTTAATCTGTCTTTTGTTATAGCAGTCCATCCCAACTGAGAACTACATAGGGCAGAGAGAAAATGCCCCAGGCTTCCACTAATATATTGGACTTTGAGTTTAGATTAAGACTTGATGTTGATTAGTATTAACTAATAGATATAAAAATTTCTTTGATGTAGCTTTTAGTTTCTTCTTCTAGATCTCATAAGCCAGTATGTGGTTCAATGAGCAGGATTTAGTAACACCTTTCAGAACTGCAGCTTTAATTTAACAAATTAAATTATCAACTTTGGGAGATTCTATATACTGAATGCTCAGGAAATACAATAATATTTGCATAGTACCTATTATAAAGTATTATCTCAGACAAGATTAATTTCATTCACTTTCTTAAGCATGCTTTCAAAGTGTTCTTTAGCAGTTAAATGCGTGTTAAGTCTAGGGACACAAAGATGAATAACACAGTCTGTCCTCTCAGAGCTTACATCCTATGTACATGTTTAGAATCTCTTGGTTTATAGGTCCATTTGAGACTCAGGCATTCCCTGGAAAAAGATGTGCATCCATCTACACAGAATTTTTTCTGTTACTCTACATGGTCCATGGGCCATCCCCCTACTAAAGCCTAGAGGTTCTAGGGATTATAGACCTCAATTCTTGTAGTAGTTCTCAAGAGCAACTCTACTTTAAGTAGAACAGGTGTTATAATTATTTATATTTCATAGAAGAATAAACTAAAGTTCACAAATGCTAAGCAACTTTCCCTGAGGCATACAGTTGATAAATGTTAAAGCTAGAAGAGAAACCTACTTCTATATCAAAGAATAAACAATTGTAAATGGTTTTATTGATGTCATGATTAAGGTATTATGTCATTTGAAAAATGTAAACTTCTAAAAATATATTTCAGTCTAGACTCCAGTGAATTAATTTCAAGAAGGATCATAATAAAATTTATACTATAATTTCTGTTAGTTTTACCTATGATAGAGAACTAAACTCCAAAATTTAAAATATCTTCAGTGTTTGAGTGTTCTAAATTTTAATTTGGAAGGCTCTTTCAAAATCTCAAACTTTCCAAGTTAATATATGCTCTTTGTCAGTTTTATTAGTATTAATAATTAAGACATTATTATGGCATTATACAAATTATATTCTAGTCAGTTTCCAAAGACATTGAGTAATTCTGGTCCCAAATTTATTCAGATTGCTTATTCTAAACTTTATTATGGATTGAAAATAAACAATTTCTTGTTAAATTTGTGCCAAAATTATTTCATTCTTGCAGGACTTCAGGAAGGATAATGGAATCTTTGAAACTAAAAAAGAGATGTATCAAATAAAGCACTTTATATTTATTCCAAGAAAACTCTGACAAATGCAGGTTAGTAATGACTTGTAATCTCACCTTTAGATATTTTCTGCATATCTGAATTATTAACAAAGATAGAGCCAGAATGAAAAAGAATGAATAAAATTCAATATTTTCAATCATATTCTTTCATTTGAGAATACATTTTATACTAAATGCATTTAAAATCAGATTTATGGCCTACTTAATTTGTGAAAATAATGTTTAAAAAGTGTAAAGAAATTCTTTCTGCTGGATAGATATGTGAAGAGAAAAATGTCAGATGTGTGTAACTGTATATTCTAGTCCACAGTACTATTAAGAAGTTGCAAACCACACAATGAGTTAAGGAAAACCATTAAAAATTAGAGATATTTGAATAAAGAAGTAGTCTCATCAAGTAATAATGAACATACTCCCTATTTGAAAAAAGATAAATGTTTGTCAATACATCGCTATAAAACTTAGATGTTCCCTTAATGTTCCCTTAGATGTTACCTGCAGGGAAGCCAATGACATTTTGTACTTTTTTTTGTTTTTACTGATACTTATTTATTTAGGATCTTATGTTCCAGAGCATTCAAGGAGACAAATGGTGTAGTAGACAACTTTTGGGGTATTTGCAGTATTCAATGCCTCACCCACAAACACACAAACATCTTGCTGACAGAACTGAACCCTTGAAATCATGTTTATTCCATGAGACTGTTTCCAGTCACAGCTGATTGAAAGAGGAGTCCCACTAGTTCCGCCTGTTGCTGGACAGTCCTCTCTTTCTTCTTAGAGTTTGGAATTGGGATGAGGAATATTAGACTCTACTAGTCCTGTGAACTGAAAACACATAAACTCCAGAGCTATAAGATAACAACCTGTACCTTATGCGTGTAAAGGCAGAGGAATAAGTGTACAGGGAAATGTGAATGAAACCAAATATAGAGAGATGTAAAATGACAGAGAGGGAGAGAGAGAGTTTGCCATTGTGATCTCTGAGAAAGTCTGTATTCTTAATAGTAATTTTCTTCCCTGATTGCACAGTCTTGCCAGAAAACCACTTTGTATATGAGGAAGCATTGAATTTTTTCACTCAACAAATATTTCCTAAATGCTTACTATGTCTAAGGCACTGTGCTATGTACAGGGCATAAGCAAATGAACAAGGTAGACATGATATGGAGCTCATAAACTGAAAGACTGAAATTAATGGGGTAATTAGTAGAGGAGGTAAAACATTTGCTGTGGACATAACAATAACACCACCTGATCCAGCCTAGAGGTATTGGGAAAGCTTTTCATGAGGTAGTGGTGTTTAGGCTATGGCTGATGGATAAAAGTATAGAAATAGCAAGCTTCACCTGTGTGTGAAATAGAACTGAGCCTAGGTCATTTGTCAACCGTAAATACTAAACACTTCTGTGAAAGAAGCATATGAAATCATTTTGTTTCCATTCATAAATTTTCACAGGTAATTTAGACAGAAGAACAAAGAAAGAAAACTAAGAGTGGGAATGTCATTTAAAATAAGAGCAGAAAACCAAACACCACATGTTCTCACTCATAGGTGGGAATTGAACAATGAGATCACCT
This sequence comes from Theropithecus gelada, assembly GCF_003255815.1. NCBI lineage: Eukaryota > Metazoa > Chordata > Mammalia > Primates > Cercopithecidae > Theropithecus > Theropithecus gelada. The sequence goes on from NC_037668.1 coordinate 146,218,352, forward strand.
GGACACAGGAAGGGGAACATCACACACCGGGGCCTATTGTGGGGAGGGGGGAGGGGGGAGCGATAGCATTAGGAGATATATCTAATATAAATGACGAGTTAATGGGTGCAGCACACCAACATGGCACATGTATACATATGTAACAAACCTGCACATTGTGCACATGTACCCTAGAACTTAAAGTATAATAATAATAATAATAAAATGAAAATGAAGAGCAACAGACATATTCCCCACCATCACATCCCAGTGATTCATGATTCTAGGCATCTGTGAACTTCTTCCAAACTCAGAGTTTAAAGTAACATTTCAGGTGTTGAAGACAACCTTTGTAAAAATAATTTGACCTCAGGAGAGTTATTATCTCTACATTGGATGAACGAAAATGACAGAAAACTGAAGCTTGCCACATGGGATACAGAGCAAGAATTAGATAGATTTTGTCTTTAGGGGAACTGGCTTCAACTTGATTAATCAGCTAATCAAAGGTCTCGGTTAAATTTTAGTTTCCTTATCAACTGAAAGCAAGGCCTTTCAGAGCACACCATCTGTGTAAACACAGCAGTTCCAGGTGAGGGGAGACAGCTTCCTCTCTGGGCAAGAGTCTTTGCTTAATTTCTTTCCTTTTAATTATGGCTCAGCTAAAGGACATGTACGTATAAAATTTGTCTACCTATGTTTTATTTTAACAAAAGGAGACTTATAGCTTTAAAATGCTATATGAACGTTAATAATTAGCTAGGTAAGTGTAGTCAGAGAGCATGCCAGGCAGGAATAGCTGAATGAAGGCCCTAAGGCAGGAAAGAATGTAAAATGTTATATCTGGATACAGGAGTACGTGGGGGAGAAGGGGAAGAGAGACTGGAGAGATAAACAAGGTTCAAATTATGCAGGATTCTGAGACCATAAAAAGAATATGGAAATTTATCATAAATGTTTTCAAAGATTTGAAGCAGAGAAACGGTATGATCAGGTCTGCATTATTAAAATAGTGGATTAGGGGTTAGATATAGGAATATTTGTAAGAAAATGATAGCACTGGTTTGTATGGCTTGGGTTAGGCTAGTGACGATCGTTAAAATAGATAAAGGGAATAAATTTGAAAGCAGTATCAGAGGTGGAATTTATTGACTTGATGATTATGTGTCCCAAGAAGGATGAAAATTCAAAAAGGTGGTCATGTTTGTAGGTCGTCATTTGCTTTGATTAGAAACACCGGAAAGGGGGCAGGTTTGGGTTAAGTTCACTTCTGTTTCTATTGAGCTTGAAGCTCTTATGAGACATCTAAAAGGAAAAGTCTAAGAAAGAAGATCTGAGTACAATTTTTTTTTATTATTATACTTTAAGTTCTAGCATACCTGTGGACAACATGCAAGTTTGTTACATATGTATACATGTGCCATGTTGGGGTGCTGCACTCATTAACTCGTCATTTACATTAGGTATATCTCCTAATGCTATCCCTCCCTGCCCCCATTGTGAGTATAATTTTTAATTTAACATTTGTTAGCATATATCCTCGAGATGTCTTAAGATTGTACAAAGTTGGAAGAGAAGAGGCCTCAAGTTGATCCAAGGTTTAAAGGTACAGTATAGGGGGAAATTAACAAAGGAGACTAAAAAGCAACAACCAGAGAAAGAGAAGAGAGCACTGGAAGAACTCTGGCTATACGGCCACACATTTCTAAATAATTCCTGGCAACTTAAGAGGAATCTCCAATTTCTCTTCACATTTCAGGGAAGTATAATGGTTATGACAAATCAGCCAGCAGTCAGTCACACAGCTAGCTTTGTGGTGGAATAGTGTCAGAATAATTGTTCACTTTCTCTTAATGCAGAACTCTCTTTCTCTACAGTAATCCAAAGGCCATTGTTTACTGGTTCTACCCAAAGATTTGTCAGAATGTCAAAGAAAGGGTGTAACACTTTGGAAGAATAGAAATGTTAAATGGCAACTGGCAGAGGAGGTAGACTTCCCATTTTACACCTGAGCTAGAGAAATATACCCAGGAAGCTCTGCAGTCTCCCCTCTGTTGCCCAGTGGTAATGCGAGATGGCTGAATTATTCACCTTTCCAGCCAAAGTTCAGGACATTGCATGCTTGGAGTCCCCCATCCACTAGAGGGCTCTCACCACACAGGTGATAATTTGGAGGTCCCAGGGCCTACAACAACGTGTTTCAAAGGCTATCTGTGAAGCTAATGTAATTCTGCACAGTTCAGTCATACAATAGAGTTAGTGTTAGAAACACTGCTGACCAAAAAAAAAAAAAAAAAAATAGATGAAGCAATTATATTTCTCTCTGCTTGGAAGTCTTTTCCCAACTGTATGTAATTTATACAGGTTGGCAACCTACAAAATTATTTGTTAGCAAATTGTAGCGTGCAATTACATCTTAACTCTGTTTATCTTTATTTCTCTACCCTCTTGTTCCTTCAAATAATTTCATCCTCTCCCCCTTCTTTTTAAAGCTTGCAAAGAGAAAAAAGAAATTAAAGTAATGCAAAATATGGGAAGCTTTCCTCTTTCTTGCCCTTCCCCTACTGGTCTACCCCAAACACTTTTTTCTACAAGTTAGTTAACAAATGTAGACATAATATAAAATTATTTTTAGAGTCCCAAATCAGGACTCATGCTATAACAGTGGAACACCTGCTTTAAAAGTGAGATATATTATCACATATATTGTGCCCAAATACCTCAAGGATAGGCCAACTACTTCTAAATGCATTGGATTTTGAACCCATCTATTGCAAGTTTTTGAACAATTTTTTTAGTGGTTTTGGGATTCAGACTCAGGTATTGGGCTGGAGGAACTGCAAGAAGCAGCCCTGGAGTTTAGCCTTCCACTGTATCTCAGAACTGAACCTGTTGGAATCATGCCATGGTATTCCTGGGTATAGAAGTTCGATTCTGGCAGAGTTTTTTTTCTTTGCCCTAAGGGAGGTGTATTCTCCAGACATAGAGTGCTTTCTTTTAAAAATGAGTTGATTCTTCCTTGGATCTAAAATGTTTAAAATCCCCAACAGATCTCTAGAGGGCATATTTACAGTCAACTCATAGCTTTACTGACCTCCCCCACCACCACGTGCAGAACATTACTGGTAGAAAAAGCCCACCAATAGTCAAGTCATATAGTCTGGACAATCCAAGATCCGTAGAGTCTTATTTGGAGCTGTTGTACAACCAAAAGTATGTGGGAGTACAGAATTACTACGCAGTCTCTTTCCTCATTTTTTGGCAATGAAACAGAATCACAGTAATTATATCAGACTGCTCCCTAGTCTCTGGATGAGCTATATATTTCTGTTTGATGAATTTCTCCTTATTTTATCAATGCCAGGTTATTTAGGAATGCTGCTTCTGGATATGTCATTTCCATACATATTTTACGACACCAAAATGATCAAACAATACAAATAAATTCCACTGATTTGTGTTTATTAAACTCCTTACAACATGTGGTATTATACTATACTTGACAGCACTTTAAATATGCAGCAAATGTGTTTCATGTACTTTATTTGACCAAAGATCATAATCAGACCTAGTTTGTGGATTTTATTCTGTACATTTTAATTCAATCAATTGACATCACCTTTGATCTGAGATGATTCTACAGTAAACTAGAATATATAAACGGAGGGATCAAATATCTTCACCTAAAAACCACTGCTGGAATGCCTCCCAAATGCTTCTTGATTGCCAACAGAAGTATTATTCAAACGTAGTTTGAGGGGCATGATGGAGAAGAGCATTTGCTATAATTGAAACTGCAAGTGGTTATTCTTTGTTAAGTACAGTACAAATACAAAATGTTAAAAACTGGCAAGAGTATCACCTCTCAACAGTTTCCTTTATCCATTAAAGCTTTGCCATTAGGATAATCGGTGTCTAAGGAAGACTTCTCTGTTTTGCCCTATCTGTTTTACTGCTCTTCCTTTTCCCATAAATGAATCACAAGAATTTAGAATCACTGGTAAAGATGAAGATGGATGTTTCAATTTCTAACTCTGGCCTCACTTCTTCACAGAGTTTTGTTCATTTTCAAGTGAAACTTGTTCTGTAAGACGTGGGCTGTGAAGGGGAGGAACACAGTAGGGAAGGAGAGGGGAAAGTTGGCCGGAAAGAGGAAGGGAGTGGTGAGACACCATCCTAAAAAGCCATTCTACTGGAAGAAAATGCTATAGCCCTAACAGAAAATGAATTATATGTAAACAGAAATGACATCATAAATCACGTCTCTTTTCAGTAACGTCCAAAGCCACAGGGTCTGTCTGCCTCTATCTATTCTAAATCAAGCTCACGTTGAGTATTCCACTTGCTTTCCCTGCCAAAGAGTAAGAGAGAATCTGACAATAAATACACACTGATTTGGTCAGTGGAATATATGCTACTATGAAAGTTGAGACAGTTTGAGCAGTAATGAACTCTGGAGTTATGCCATTTATAATTCTTTGTGTTTTTATTAAATATTATGCAGGAGTTCTTGTGTTCGTTTCAATATGATGTTATGGTGAACTACTGACTGAATGTATCTGTTTGCCATGTGGGTTATAGGCATCTGTTGAATATCAGGGAGTGTAATTCAAGTGATCTGCCAAGAGCTCCATCAGAGATGTGGCCTTTGCATGTTTCTGAGTTGAGAACATCACCTGAAGTATACTGACCTACAGTAGTGCAGTGATACATCTGAGCCAGGAAGCACAGTGACCAGCCCAATTAGTTAAAGTGTCATAAATATGCCACTACATTTCTCATTTATCACAAGTCCAATACGATTTCTTATATTTCATTTTCACAGCTTTGAAATACCAACTCAAACTATCTGTAGATTTGATGCTTTTCATATCTTAGGACCCAAGGGACTGGCTTGAGTTTTGAGTAGAATATAAACTGAAGAAGTAAATGTTCTTAGGACAAGTGAATATGCTTTAGTGGGAATGATCTGTAATTCAAGACTTTCCTAGACTAGAAAACGATAGTCTGATAGTCTGGAAATTGACATGAGTTCTACATGGAACCAAGTAATCATTAGCTATTGTTGTTTCGTTGTTGCTTTTTGACATCATGAACAGTCCAGAACACTTTTCTAGATATATAATTTAAGAAATCTACAAATAATTCATGGATTTCATGTTTTTATAATACTATCAGATAGACGCAACTACTCCCTGATCCGGACAGAAAAAGTATTGCACTGAGTAGGTGGGCATTTTTGTGCCATCTTTGTTTGGAATTGGCCATATTTTTTGAAAACAAAACAACACAAAACTTTTTTTTAATGTATATGTTTTCTATGTCTCTGATTTGTAGCTGGATGTAAATACAAGTTATAAAATCATATTTTAAAAATGAAATTTAATTTTTATGTGGTTTTCTGCCTGGCTGGTTTATTTAAGTATTATGAGGAATGAGATGGTGGGTAGTTTTAAAGCGTAAGGGTATTTTAAAATATGTGGCAACTTGGGCTGGGTGCGACGGTTCACGCCGGTAATCCCAGCACTTTGGGAGGCCAAGGCAGGAGGATAATGAGGTCAGGAGATCGAGACCATCCTGACTAACACGGTGAAACCCTGTCCCTACTAAAAATAAAAAATAAAAAAAAATTAGCCGGGCGTGGTGGCAGGTGCCTGTAGTCCCGGCTACTCAGGAGGCTGAGGCAGGAGAATGGCGTGAACCCGAGAGGCTTCCTGGGTTCTTGCAGTGAGCCAAGATTGCGCCACTGCATTCCAGCCTGGATGACAGAGCAAGCCTCTGTCTCAAAAAAAAAAAAAAAAAAAAAAAAAAATGTGGCCACTTGGAATGCAGTTTGCAATGAGGAAAAGCTTTACTTCACCATGAGTCTAGCTTTCCCTGCCATGAAAAGTGGCCACGGATTGAGACTTTACAGTTCTTTCCTGACCCTGTAGAGCCTTGTATTCATTTTGAAGGGAACACTGGGATGCAGAGTCAGACTCTTCATCCAGAGAGGGCAACCTTATACAAAACTGTGAAGGGGCTTCATCGACTCAGACTGCCTTGCTCCCTGACTGCGTGTCTTTTTTGCACAAGCACAACCTGGACAACAGGCGCCTCACGTGCCAATACAGTGTTTTTGTCAGAAAGGAAAGATCATCTAAACATCCATTCCTAGCTAAGGCTAGATCTGTTTCCCTTTTCCCAGGAGAGAAGAAAGCAGAGGGGAGCTGCCTAGAAAAGAGCAATCCATACGGATCCATACAGACCATGTGCTTTCCTGTACCATAGCTCCTACTGTACTCTGTTGTCTTTTCTCTGATGAGCTGTGGCCTCTTCATGTGTAGAGTCCATGACTGAGCCTTTTTTGTATCTTTAGTATCAGCACACGATCAAGATTAAAGTGGGACACCATTAGTATTTGAATGAATGAAGGAATGATGCATAATATTAATTTCAGATAGAAATCTTCTTAGTCCTTCTCAAATGCCTTTAAAAAGGCACTCTCCTATTTTGTGTTCTGCATGCAACCCTCCCTGTCATTTCAGTGTGAGGACTCAGCAGAATCCGTATCACTAAGTCACCTATAGCCTACTTAGTTTTCCTCACCCAGGGAAAGAATGTGTCAGGAATGTGAAGAAACTACTTTCTATTTTGTCCTCACTAAGAGCGTGTATCTGAGTTTTCTCTTGGATAGAAAATAGAGATCGTATATGAGTCTACATGACTGCTAAGGAATTGCTGTGAAGAAAATGGGCTAAGTGAGCTTGTATTAGTCCATTCTCATGTTGCTAATAAAGACATACCTGAGACTGGCTAATTTATAAAGGAAGGAGGTTTAATGGACTCACAGTTCCACACAGCTGGGGAGGCCTCACAATCATGATGAAAGATGGAAGAAGAGCAAAGGGACTTCTTACATGGCAGCAGGCAAGAGAGCATGTGCAGGAGAGCCCACCTTTATAAAACCATCAGATCTCATGAGACTTATTCACTATCACAAGAACAGCATGGGAGAACCTACCCCATAATTCACTTACCTCCCACCCGGTCCCTCCCATGACATGTGGGAATTATGGGAGCTACAATTCAAGATGAGATTTGGGTAAACCATATCAGAGCTGATGATGGGTTCTCATGTCTTCATCTTCTACAGCTTACTACTTGTGTTTCCTCTTTGATCTGACATTTGTTTCTTGTCATATAGAGCAAGGGTTGGCAAACTATGGCCCCGGGATCAAATTCAGCCTGGTGCCTGTTTTTGCCTAAATACAATTTTATTAGAACACAGCTTCTCCCATTTGTTTTCTCACTAGGACCAACAGGGCTGAGTATTTGTGACAGACACCCCATATGCTTGCAGAGTGTAACATATTTACTTTATGGTCTTTTATATAAAAAGTTTGCCAACTCCTGAAATATAGCAAATACGGTGTCAAGATATTTATATTGCCTTTTTCTTTAACGGGATCAAGGAAGATTTCAGACCATCATGCAATGCTCAGACAGCCCATGATCAAATCCTAGTTTCACCTCTGAGGCAAGTTGCAGTGGCATCTGTGGAAATATCTGCTCAGACTTTCTCCGAGAGAACCTGCCACAGGGGCATAGTTGGCTGACAGCTTCGAATCCAGCACCAGGCTGTTGTCAAGATCACACTTCCCTTTGGATGCTCCCAGCAATGACTGTACATGACAAGACTAATGGTGCCAACACAGCCCTCCCTCCCCAGGACTCTTCCAATGAGCATGTTTGTTTGGGGCCCTCATTGGCTTGTGTAAAGCTATGCCAACTGTGCCGTGGTCTGGGGCTCTTTCTACTCATCCTTCCTTCCCTCTCTCCTTTTACAGTGTCCCACCCACACCATGGTCTGAAGATTCTCCCTGACGACTCCTGCTCCCTTTCTTTTAGTTTTCACGGGTATTTATTCGATAAATCTCTTGCACTTCTAAACCTGTTTCAGATTCTTCTCCTCACAAGACCTAAACTGACACATTATTTAACTCCTCTGGGCTTTAATTTCCTCACTTATAAAAGGATGCTAAAGATGATAACTATATCATAGAGTTTCTGTAAAGATGAAGTAAGTATGGTAGACAACATTTTTGGCATTGTTTTGGTACAGTTCTTGGCATCCATCCACATATACCCTTTACTGCCATGGCCTTTGGGATGACCCCCAGCCAGTTCCTGCCTTTTGAGCCTCCTTCCTGCCTCTTCTTCTCCACATTATGACTGTTCGCTGAACCTTGTGCCCATGGGCATGTTTTCTTCTCCTTTAAGCTTCTTTAAAAATTAACAAAAGGTCTTTTCAGTGAGTGATTACAGCAACAGCATACTGAAAGACCTGACATGCATGAAATAGTTTCTTACTTATATAGCATGCACTTCCATTAAAGTAGTCTCAAATAATTATCTGTCTAAATGAATAATAAAATGGAATTTAAAGGGACTTCTCACCCCACTCACCATTATTAATATTATTATTTTTTCTTTCTAAGACATAGAAATCATTGCATAGAGGGCAAAGTAATTTAGGACCAAAAATGCAGTCCTGTCCTGGAACTCCTGAAAATAGCTTGGATGAGAAATTTCCTGAGACCCAACAGAGACGTTTCTGAGCCTATCATGAATGTCCTTAAGCTTGTCATTTCAAAGCAGTAAAACTCTATGCCCCCTTTAGAGCTAACTGCAGCAAATACTGCTTGAAGTCTTGCCAAGAAGTGATTGAATAACTTAAGCAAGTGAAGAGACAGTTTGCTTCTCCCACACTGGGACAACATACATCTGGTCTGAGGTGGCGGAAGCAGTGCTGTTCTAGTTTTGCTTCCACCTTTCCCTCCCTGACCCCAAGGATGAAAGATTCTTCTTGGGTTGTGCCTTGCCTACATCCTACATTTTGCCTAAGGCTACTCAGCAACAAAGTTGGGGCGATGACATTGCTGATGGTTGGTCAAAAGTTTGAAAAATAGTGAATTAGAGGTTAAAAGAAGTCACCAAAATCCCCTTAGGACATTTGTTGCAGAAGTACTTATGATTTACCGGCAAATATTATGGTTAAACTTAAAGTATAGGACAAACATACATAATATATATATAGAGAGAGAAATGTTAAAATGAAATATATTCTACGTTTCTAGTTGGCCTCCAAGCAAAAATTGAAATAGTTTGAATTACAAATTTGTGCTTCCCTTTAACAGATCAGCATTTGATGGTGAACAAGCTCTCCCCCTTGGTAAAGTGATTACTGGGCATTGGCTTGTCAACACTACTTATTGCATGAGTTCAAAACTCAAAAGCTCTATTAAAGTTCCAATTAAAAATATATTGTCTATTGTCTATCTTTACTTTCCTCCACCTCCCCTCAGCCTTTATTGGCAATTTGCGTATATATTTTAGAGAAATATATATTCTTACTCTTTGTCCATTTTTAAATCAGGTTGTTAGTTTCTTTCTTGTTGGTTTTTAGGGGTTCTTTACATATTATAGATACCAGCCTGTGCTCAAACATACAATTTTCTGCTATTCCATGGCTTGTTTTTTCACTCTGTTGATAGTATCTTTCAATGTACAAAAGTTTTCAAGAGTAATTCAATTGCCATTTTTTTTTGTTTCCTTTGTTTTTGGTGTCATATTCAAGAAATCAACTGGTAAAGTAATGTCATAAAATTTCCTCCCAATATTTTCTTCTAAGAGTCTTATAAGTTTTGCTTTTACATTTGTCTTTAATCCATTTTGAGTTCATTCTTGTGTATGGTGTAAGGTAAAGGTTCAACTTTATTCTTTTGCAAGTGGATATATTGTTTTTCAAACACCATTTGTTGAAACTGCCATTTTTTCCCCATTAAGCAGTGTTAGCATCCTTCTCAAAAATCATTTGAACATATATTTCTGGACTCTCTGCTTTATTTCACTGGTCTATATGTCTGTCATTATGCCATAAAATATACATAACAGGACATATTTTACCAGTACTACACTATTTTGATTAATGTAGGTTTGTAGTAAGTTAGAAAATCGGGACGCATAGGCCAGGTGCAGTGGCTCACGCCTGTAATCCCAGCACTTGGGGAGGCCAAGGTGGGCGAATCACGAGGTCAGGAGATCGAGACCGTCCTGGCTAACAGGGTGAAACCCCGTCTCTACTAAAAATACAAAAAATTAGCCAGGCGTGGTGGTGGGACCTGTAATCCCAGCTACTCGGGAGGCTGAGGCAGGAGAATGGTGTGAACTCAGGAGGTGGAGCTTGCAGTGAGCCGAGATGGTGCCACTGCACTCCAGCCTGGGCAACAGTGCAAGACTCCGTCTCAAAAAAAAAAAAAAGAAAAGAAAAGAAAAAGAAAAAAAGAAAAGAAAGTCAAGAAGCATAAAAACTCCAATTTGGTTTTTCTTTTTCAAGATTGCTGTGGTTATTTGGGATGCTTTAGATTCCACATGAATTTTAGGGTAAATGTTTATGTATCTGTAAAAAATGTCATTGTTTCAAATACACTCTTTTTCTTTTTCTTTTTTTTTTTTTTGAGACGGAGTCTCGCTCTGTCGCCCAGGATGGAGCGCAGTGGTGGGATCTCAGCTCACTGCAAGCTCTGCCTCCCGGGTTTACGCCATTCTCCTGCCTCAGCCTCCAGAGTAGCTGGGACTACAGGCGTCCGCCACCTCGCCTGGCTAGTTTTTTGTATTTTTTAGTAGAGACGGGGTTTCACCGTGTTCGCCAGGATGGTCTCAATCTCCTGACCTCGTGATCCGCCCGTCTCGGCCTCCCAAAGTGCTGGGATTACAGGCTTGAGCCACCGCGCCCGGCCTCAAATATACTCTTTTGAGACATTTGCTACACAAACCAAAACTATCCTCTTTCTCTTTCCTCTTTCCCACTGTTGTTACTTGAGGTTTTTTTTTTTTTTTTTTGGTGAGACGGAGTCTCGCCCAGGCTGGAGTGCTGTGGTGCGATCTTAGCTCACTGCAAGCTCCGCCTCCCGGGTTCATGCCATTCTCCTGCCTCAGCCTCCTGAGTAGCTGGGACTACAGGTGCCCGCCACCACGCCCAGCTAATTTTTTGTATTTTTAGTAGAGACGGGGTTTCACCACGTTAGCCAGGATGGTCTCAATCTCCTGCCCTCGTGATCTGCCCTCCTCGGCCTCCCAGCGCACCCGGCCTTTTTTTTTTTTTTTTAATGAGAAGGAGTTTTGCTCTTGTTGCTCAGGCTGTAGTGCAATGCCGCGATCTAGGCTCACTGCAGCCTCTGCCTCCAGGGTTCAAGCGATTCTCCTGCCTCAACCTCCCGAGTAGCTGGGATTACTGGCATGTGCCACCACGCCCAGCTACTTTTGTATTTTCAGTAGAGTCGGGGTTTCTCCATGTTGGTCAAGTTAGTCTCGAACTCCTGAGTTCAGGTGATCTGCCCGCCTCGGCCTCCCAAAGTTCTGGGATTACTGATGTAAGCCACTACACCCGGCCTCTTTTGCCCTACCAGAGTAATGACTTTTTAATCTGCCTACTGTATTCCCTGTGCTTTGTCCCTTCTAAATTAGATTGGTTGACAACAGCTATTAGGCTGGCATTACTTTCCTTGAGCAGCTATGTAATGGTAATAGGTCTGTTGCCTGATGCACACAGCAAGTAAATATGTGGAGATACTGGGATGCAGCACAGAAAGAGGTTTAACTGTACACTGCTGAATGAGGAGATGGAAGAGAACCTGAAATCTACCCCCCCAAGTAATTTGGGGCTGGGTTTTAAAGAGTTTTGGAGTGGGCTGAAGCAAGGAGATTGTTGACTGGTGGAAGAGCTCAGGGTGAAGTCATGGAACAGGGAGATGAAGAAACTGTATTCCCATGCTGATTCTATTCATCTGTGGCATTTTCAAGCTGGTTGGTGTCAGCTGTTTTGCTGGAATTTGGGATGTGAAAAACATCTTAAGTAATCCTTAAAATCCTTATGATTCTAATGTCAGAGATTATGTTTATAGGAACAATGAGATGCAAATCAATTCTTAAACAGTCTCATGATCCTAATGTCAGAAGTCCTATCTATAGGAACAATGGGGATGTAAATAGTCAGTATCCAGTGAGTTTTGGTTACAAGGAAGTGGGTTAAGGTGCAGCCTAATTAATGCTTAACTATAACAATATTTCTGTCCAGAATTCTTGTTAATCATGGGAGGAAGGTTTTAGCTATTTCACAGTAGGATCAATATCACTCTTTGGAAGTTTTTGTCTTCTTTCTGTTCAAGGACACCATAGGACGCAGGCGCTGGACATCTCTGTGGGCTGCCAGGATGGGTCATCAGAAACGCTCACCCACAGCTGATAGAAATATGGTCATATGGTTAATAGTGCTTGTGTGTAGCCAGTAAGAACACAGCTGGAGAACATAAAGATTCAGCCTTTCTCTGCCAATTGGATTTTAATGACCAAACCACAAAAGTTTGGACTATTTAAATAAAATAAGACAAATGGAAGAAAAATCCAATATCCATACTGCCCCCACCAAAAAAAAAAAAAAAAAAAAAAAAGCCCACACAAAACCATGTGATTTGTAATCTGCAGAACTATAAAACCAATGTTATATTTGAGTAGAAAAAAGTGGAAACATTTCTTGGATATGCACAGCAGCCACTATTTGGAGTTTCAGTATTTGACCCAATAAACTGTATTATTAAACATTTGCAGGCAGAAATCTCTTCCTTTTTCCTTTTGGAGGTTTGGTTTGGTTTTATTTTTTTAGCTGTCTTCCAAAAGGAATTCCAAAGGTTTTTTTTTTTTTTTTTTTTTTGACAATTTTATCATTTCTGACTTAAGACTGTTGCAAATCTCTTTGAAACAACTAGGCCCAAGGGTGGCTCAGGCAGCTGCCTGAATTCCACACAAATGTAAAAAGTCTCTTCCATTTTGAATGCTATACTTTGCTGTAATAGAATCCAGATGCTTAAACCATTCAAAGATTACCTTTTACAGTGTGAACAGAAGCATGAATGTAAGTGTTATGTTAAAATGTAGTTAGATTCCAATTGTTACTAAGCTTTTTGAGTGCGACTTCTGAAGGAGAGTTGAGGCAGAGAAGCCTAGGAAAAAGAGAACTAAAAAAATGGACCTGGGAATGTCTTATCATGTAATCACTGGAGAGAGTCATAATTAGATTAAGCTGCTTCAGAATGTACATAATTAACAGCAAAAGAGACCAAGAGACCCCTTTTGAGACTAGGGTAATAACTCAGTAAGCAGGAGCCAGATTTCTCCTCCATGTAATTTGAAGGAAATCCCATTATGAGGTGCAACTGAGCCCCAACAACTCTATATACCCTGTTAGCTACCACGACTATCTTGACTTCACAAGGAAGTGATGGGAGCGGTCTCCTATTGTGTCTTCCATGTGCATTTAGTGCAGGTGAGCTCCCAAAGCCTTGTTTTATACCATTTATTATAGAAAATGCTGCACATCCCCTGCTTTCATATGTATGTTCAGTTATAGCTACACATACACACACCAATATGGACTAACACCCAACTGTTATGTTGGAATAAATGACTCATTTTTTTCAGCCACCAGAATGCCTGATGGTTAAACGATAGACCAGTCTAATATTTGCATGGCATGAACAGCTAAGTTATTTTTGCCTTTAGTACAATGTCGGGGTACTGCTTACAAATTCTTAGTGATCAGTCTCTGAATGTTTGAGCCAATTGCTTTCCTGGAGAAAAATAATGTAGAACAATTTTTTTTTTTTTTTTTTTTTGAGACAGGGTCTCACTTTGTAGCCCAGGCTGGAGTGCAGCAGCATGATCACGGTTCACTGCAGCCTCTACCTCCCAGGCTCAGGTGATCTTCCCACTCAGCCTCTTGGGTAGCTGGGACTATAGAGGCACATCACCATGCTTGGCTAATTTTTTTGTAAAATTTTTTTGTACAGGCAGGGTTTCACCATGTTGCCCAGGTTAGTCTTGAATTCCTGAGCTCAAACAATCCACCTGCCTTGGCCTCCCAAATTGCAGGGATTACAGGAGTGAGCCAGCATGCCCGGGCCAATTTTTATCATTTTATGTTTTCAGGCACCACCAAAAGACATTTATTATACATCAGCACTGTGTGTGAAACTTTTTTTGCTATCTCAGAATTCAGAGTTCTCATTAGAACCCAAAGGTGAAAAGTCCTACTGAAGGTCAAAAGAGGAGGTTTTCTGAATTAAGAGATTTTGGTGAGATCTCAATTACTTCACCTATGGGTCTTGGCCTCCTCACTTGGAAAATGATAAAATTGAACATGATTTTTAAGGTCTTCTCTGATTCTAACATTTTAGAGCTTCTAAAATCCTCAAATCAGGGCTGACCCTTTGCATAAGAAGGGTTTGATTTATTTGTTTGTTTAATAAATATGATTGCAAAGGTTTCCTGTCTCAGAATCTTTGTGCTCTTATCACCTTGCATGCTGGGTTACCTGCCTGAATTTTTCCAGGAGGGCAGTCCTTTGGAATAAGACAGTAATTGTGTTCTCAGATTTTATTGAAAACAAAATTTGCTGTGTGAGGAGAAGGCATAGCACTAAGTCATTCTTTCCTGGTAATTTATTCACATGAAACTGGATCCCCAGAGAACAGAATTGAGGGACCAGGGGAAGGGGTGTTCAAGGAACAGGGATAGGCTAGAGGGTACTTGATGGGAAGGCTGATGGTTTCAGATGGTGGGGTAGGAAGACTCTGGGAAAGTGGAGTACATTGAAATTATTATTATGTTAAAAGGAAAACCTTAGACAAATTAAATTTAACAGAGATTAGTTGAACAAAGAACAATTTGCAAATTGGGCAGCCCCAGAATCACAGCTGATTCAGAGAAACTCTAGTGCTGCTGCATAGTAAAAGACTTATGGACAGACAAAGGAAAGTGACATACAGAGAATGGAAGTGAGGGAAACAGTTGGATTGGTTACAGCTTGGCGTTTGTCTTATTTGGACCTAGTTTGAGCAGTTGGCCACCTTCGATTGGCCAAAACTCAAAACTCGGTGATTGGCACAAGAGTAGGTTATAGTCTGTTTACACATCTAGTTATGTTATAAATATGTACAGAGAAACCTTTTGGCCAAACTTAAGATATGTAAGGAGGTAACTTTAGGTGAACTTAGCTTAGCAATTATTATTGCTGAGACATTGCAAGTTTAATAATTTCCATCCAAAGACACCAATGATTACTGACAGAATGTTGTTCACTAGTCAATGACTCTGTTTTGCTCACAGAAAGAGCAAAAGAAATTTATGTCCCTGACCTCCCAGGAGAGCAGTGCTTCTTTTGATGTGATTATCTCTGTGCTATCTGAAGAAGTCTGTTCCTTCCTAAGGGACACCAAAAACAAGGACTTGGTGGGGACCAGAACATGATATAGGAGCAAACAATTGGGATCTATGCATCCTGCTTCTTTTTAGTGCCTTTGAGTGGTGACTCCAAGCAATGCATACCCACAGTTTGGTACCAGAAGGAAGGTAGAGGTTAGGAAACCAATATTTGGTGACGAATACCTGTCTGTCAATAATGATTCTAGGAGTTTTGGTTGTAAGCGGTTAAGGTTCAGAGAAATTAAGTAATAAAACTACGATGATATGGCCAGAAACAGATAGGATCAAGAATCACCAAGTCATCTACTCATGCATACAGAAATGACGGTTGTATGGAGAGGAATTACTTTATACCTCTTCTCATTGCTAGAAGCCTGAGTGACCAGGAGATAGAAGGGTTACTGTCTCAGCACAGTCTCCTTTATTGGTGCCGTATCTTAAGTGCGAGTAAGAAAAGCTAATGAGGGCTTCCTTTGTTAGCGCAGAGGCCCAACTTCTTGGGGTGATTATGTCCTGTGAAAGGGCCCAGAAAGACTGCCAGGGTATTGGAAATTATTGCTTTCTGAACTCCATACAGCCATGGCATTCCTTTTCAAAAGCACGTATCTGAGAGGCTGTTCATGTTCTCAAAAGTGTGATACCAGCTTTAGACTCGAGACTTTTCACAGTCTGGCCCCATATGAACAGCTAAATCTTATCCCCAGCCTTCTATCTCCCAATGTTGTTTGGTGGTGCTTGATGCAGTTAGCACTTTCTTGCTTCCTTATGGATCAAAAGGCTTAATCTGTGAGCCCACAGTCTTCTGCAGAGAGGAGACTCAATATCTCTACCTTCCTCCATTCAATTTTATAGAATCATTCTGTTTCTGGGTTTTGGGAATGCAGAATTGAGATATAGGTAGAGAAGCAAGTGCATGTGTGGAAGAAAGGGGGATAAAGAGAAACGTCTGAGTCACCTGAATCATGGGCCACGATAAAAGAAACCAGAGGTGAAGAGGGTCAATATTCACAGGCTTGCAGTGAGAGGGCATGGAGAAAGCAGAACAGGGAGAGCAGGGTAAAATAAATGGAGAGGTGGGGAGATCATTCTTCTCAGATCAGAGAATCAGTTTCTTTAAGTTGCAGGGAGCTAGAAAACTGGACACCCAAGGGTATTTTTTACAAGAGTTGCTGTGTACAATGTGCTTAGATCTTTGTTAATGTCTTTGAAGAGCTGCAAGTCAAAAAGGCAATTCTTGCTTCTATCATGCCCCTCTGAGTGTGGCTCATCCCAGGACAGAGCCACAGAGTCACAGTTGGCCATTGCTTATGCTTCAACTCTACCTTAAACACTCTTCTTTTTTGTCCTAGGCAATAAGTTGCTTTCCCTTCAAGGACAAATTCAAAGGTGATTTCCTTGGAGACGTTTGCACAGCATTACCCTGCCTCAGTCCAAAGCAATAGCCTTCCCTAATCACTCCAGAAGCACTTTTAAAATGACCTCAGTTCTAGTTTGTATCACAGTCTGGCACATTGTGTATGAGGATACATTTATCCTTGTCATATATCTTAGCTTGGTCATGTTTGTATCCCTAGCATCTAGCAAGGTGCCTTACATGGTGCACATGACCAGGACATATTGCACGGAGTAGAATAAATTCAGACAGACTTGTCCTAATCAATCCAAATAGCCAAGTTTGTACTGTATACTGGCATTGATTCACTATCATTCACACACAAGGCTTAAAATATTTTACACAACTGACTGGGCACGGTGACTCACACCCATAATCCCAGCACTTTGGGAGGCTGAGGCAGGAAGCTTACAAAGTCAGGAGTTCGAGACCAGCCTGGCCAATATGGTGAAGCCCTGTCTCTACTAAAAATACAAAAAAAAAAAAAAATCAGCCGGGCGTGGTGGTGCATACCTATAATCCCAGCTACTTGGGAGGCTGAGGCAGGAGAATTGCTTGAACTCGGGAGACGGAGGTTGCAGTGAGCCAAGATCATGCCACTGCACTCCAGCCTGGGTGACAGAGCGAGAGTGTCTCAAAAACACAAAAAAAATATTTTACACAACCAGAATAAAGGGTGTTAGTAAAATTCTGCTTTTTTCCTTTATTTTATACACAAGATGACAGATGCTGATGTGACAATTTATAAGTCGGAAGTAGTCTTTTTTATTGTCTCTGCTCTGTTTCATACATGTCTGAACCTGTTACGTGGGAAAGTTATATAAAGGAAACAAAAAATATTTAAAAGATATCATCTCATTTTATTTGGTTTCATTATTAAGAAGATTTGTATGCCCACCCCTGTTCAAAGTTAAATGAGCCTCCTCAAATCCTTTGGGTGCTTAACTAGAATATAAATAAAGAAAGAAGGAACACTCTCTCTGTTCTTGCTGGAAGAAATATTTGTGTGGTGCCAGGTTTGTGATGGTAAAATCAAGTGATTCATCAGATAATTATAGTTACTGCTACCCAAACTCTGCTTTTACTTTAATGGTGCAGATAGTTCAGAATTGTTACAGTTTGAATTATACATAGTAAAATCAAGTGATTTATCAGATCACTATAGTTACGGCTACCCAAACTCTGCTTTTACTTTAATGGTGTAGATAGTTCAGAATTGTTACAGTTTGAATTACACACACGATTGCTTCAATTCTATGCTTTAGTTTGGATGACCGAAAACCTTGTCTTTGACACCACAGCAGACACTGTTGGTGGCTTAGTCAATGGCCTTATCTCCATTTTTCTCTGGCTGACAGAGCACTCCCTCACTGTGTTTTGCTTGGGAATCTACATTTCTTCCATGAGATTATGAAAGTAGTGACTACTTCCAGTTCCAAGAGTAAATTCAAATTGTATATGCCAGAAATTATTGACTTCAGCATACAATATGGATGACTTCTCCATATTCTGGCCAAGGAGATACAGGAAACTGTCTAATGGGGGCTACCTAGGAAAATTTTCCTTTGATCCTAAGTTAAAAATAAAAATGATGAAAAGAAGAAACTACCTGTCTCTACACATTGTAGTGCCTGTTTGTAGTTGTGGTTTTTGGAGCTATCAAAAAATAAAGCTGATATGCTGAAAATGAGAGCACAGAAAGGTGAGAAAAAACTGAATCCTTGATATTGTCCTTGAGCCCCTGAATTATGCATTCCTGAAGTCACTCTACCTTAGTATTAAAATGCTACCTGAAATAAAGAATAACTTCCTTGTCAAAGACAAATGAGATGGATTTTTGTTTTTTTGTTATTTGCTACTAAAGATACAATAACTCATCTAGAGAAAGAAGAATATAAAGGAGTAGCAATACATAGTTCTTACCTCAGCTTGCACTTTAATTAGAGAGAGCAAATCCACATAGGAAATGACTAAAAAAAAAAAAAATTTGTAAAGGCATAGATCAAGTCGAGGTTCTTAACCATTTTTGTCCAGCAGAAGGAGGTACAAGTCTGGGGAAGTGGATGGCGCCCTTTGAAGACAAATATTTTTAATGAACAAAAGTAAAATACACAGGAATCACAAAGAGAACTGGTTATATTTTAAACATTTCCTTAGGTTAGGAGCCCTAGAAAGTTCCATAATTAAATACAACAGTAAGCATTCTTTTTCATGGCTTTAGACTCTCTCAGAGTCAACATGACGTATGTACTCACACCCAATGCCAGTTTGTTCACTGGCTGAAAAGTGAAAAGTCCAGTTAAATCAATTGTCTTATATTTTAACTCTTTTCCCATTCGCCTAGAGAATACTCGATGGTGGCCTCAAAGAGTGTGTTTTTGTAAAATTAAATGAGTGCTGACAGTGAGATGCACTTTTTTTTTTCCTAAATGGAAAAGGGGTTAATTTTATGCTCTTTGAGGCTGAACCAAATCTCATTTATTTTCAATGTGAAAATAAAATATAAAAACTGTTTTTGGAGTTACTTCTAAACAGAACTATCGTCAGAATCATCTGAATCATCAGAACCACTTATTTCAGAAAAATCGGATTCATCAAACTACTCTTTGGCCAATAACTCTTTGAGAACAATGTTAGCATCATGCGTAGGAATGTCATGTTTTCTAGGATTTGACATTTTCAATAATAGTCCTGGGGCAAGTGGGAAAAGGGTTAAGCACTGTTAATAATAAAGTTTAATTTAAAAATAACCTGAATTTAATCAAGTTATTTTCCTATGTGGGCTCTACCAAAGTCGTCACCAAGGGTTAAAAAATTGTTTAATTTTTTTCATTTTTCTGGAAGTAAAGACATTCACAGACAAAAGAAGGGATATGATATTGCACTACTCTTCACTTTAACTGAAGCAGTGGTGGAGCAGTGGACGAGAGTATATAATTGGTCCTAAGTATATGTTATCCTTTTCCCTCATTCGTGAGGCCCGTCCATACTGTTTTCCTCCCCTGTGCTCTTTCTGCGGTAAGAATATGCTTCCTGCTCCAGCGACATCAGGCTTGGTCATGTGACTTGATTTGGCCCCAGTGTGAGCAGAAATGATGTGTATGTTTTCATAGCCAAGTTTTAGAACAAGTATGGTGGTTCCACCATCATTCTTTTCTTTCTGACATGAAAATGGCATGTACCAAATAGAGGTCACCTGTTTAGCCTGGATTCCAGACAATGAAGACAGATGGAACAGAAACTGATCTATAGTAATAAGTCACACAAGCGAGGAATTCACTTTTGTATGTAAGCCACTTAGAATTTGGAGCATTTTTTTATTACTGAAACATAACCTAGTGAAAAATAATAAATGTAAGTTGATATTTATGGGCAAACATTCTTATTTCTTCACAATTATCCTTGTTTCTGTAACCAGGTAATCTTTGTCACATTTCTAGCTCCTTTTAATGTTAGACTTCTTATTTCTCTTAAAATGCAGTGCATATTGGATATTTAAACATTAATTATCATTTGAAATTATTTTTGTAAGATATTTTGTTTCTTCTTGGGGCAGGTTAGTGAGTTTTGCAGTCCTGATCATTGTCAGACCAGATATGAGTGAATGGGAGATTATTTACATCATTAGGTAGCTCACTCCCACTATAGCAACATCATGTAGACTCAGCCTGAAGCCAAAATTTCTGGATCAGGCCTTTTCAGTTGTAGAATTAGCTAACCAGAATTGAGATAAGGCCCAATACACAAAATCAAACATCTGGATTAAAATTTAAAAGATAGTCAATCATCTTGATATTTTTTATTGTCAACACACTCAACCTTCAGATATTGAATAGATGGTCTTAGTCATGTTGGCTGAAAGTTTATGGCTTCACTAGATCACAACTGAGGCTCCCAGAGAAGCCATCAAGACAAAGTTAACAGTTTTCTAAGAGTAGTGAGAGGGTTTTATGTCAAAATTTCAGTGCTGTCCTGGGAGATGTTGGACCTGATTCCCATTTATCATGGTCACATCTGTACTTCTGACTTATATGATAGTCCTTCCTTTATGACTAAACATAAAAGGAATTTTGGTTTTGTGGAATACTGTCAAGAAAAGTGAAGAGGGGGTCTGCTCTGGCACCATTCCCAGGTCTAAACTTTGTGGAGGTATCCAGGGAAGAGCTGTTATGAATTGACATTGACAGCCAAATGAAATGGGTCAACTCCTGGTGATCCAAGGCTGTTCATGCAACTCCCACAAAACTCAGGTTCTCCTCTTCCTTTCGTTTGAAGCCTTCCTTTGGGTTGTTTTTGTCTTTAACATTTCTACCAGAAAAGCAGAAAGTGTATTGCCAACTTTGTTAAGTAGCTCAGAAAATAAATTAGCATGGAGGATGCTAAACCATTGAGATGTGAAGATTATAAATTAATCCACACATGAAAGTGTACAAATCATTAAGCATTGGCTGAAAATCACTTAAATGGAGATCCAGTAGACCTCCTTTCACCTAGTCTAACTGAGGATTACTTACTGATCCTTTAAAAAAAAGATTCTAGAATCACCTCCCTGTGAATCCTTTCCCATTCCTCTTAGTCAGTTTATTTATCCCTCTTCTGGACTATCTAAGCATTTTGTACATACCTTCATCATATGTTTGCTGCAGTGCTGTTGTATTGTGCTGCTGTGCTTTCAAATACAGAATGTATCAATAGTATAACAAAACAATAAAAAATATATATATCTGATGTAACTATCAGATTTTCCACCAAACACATGGAAGAGAATCCAAATAGGTCGTTTAAATACTTCTGAATAAAGAAACACACAATTTAACTTAATTTTTAATTTTCTGACCGCTCAGGTGATTGTGTCATAGTGGTTTCATAAAGACGTAGCTCAAATAGGCATGTAACTTGACTTTTGATGGAGTGTATAAAAATGATATCCTGATTATCTTAAGTTTAAAATTAAAGACTCACTATACTTTATGTGATTCTAATACAAATTCATTTATGAATAAATCCAAATAGAGACTGCTTGATTCTTCTGCATAAGTGATGTATTCCTTTATTTTATTTAAATCTCAGAGTATTTGTTTATTTCCCCCAAAAGTATTTATTGATTCTCTCCTCTGTGCCTGCCACATTATGAAGTTTGCATTCTATTAATGGAAAACAAACTAAAACGTAATCACAAAGTCAATATCGGATAGTGATGAAGTCTCTGAAGAGACTACAAACTACAAGATGTGAAAAAGAATGGGGAATAGTGGCCACATTAGAGTGATTAATCAGGGAAGGCATATTCTGGAATGATACAAAGAAGCCAGCTATGGAAACTCAAGATCAGAAGCTAGAACACAAAGGTCAAAATGCAGGAAACAGAGTGTATCAGAGAAATGGAAAATAAGCAGATTGTGGGAGTTAAGATGATTTTGACTACAAGTAACAGAACACTCAACTCACTCAACATATTTAAACACACACATGTACATATACACACTAAGGAGCATGGATTATCATACTTAAGAAAGTAGAGCTAGACTTGGGTTATTGAGTTGTTCAATGACATTATGAAGAATTGGAGTCCTTTCAATATTTCATGCACCATATTCAGCCTGTCATCTTTGTCCTTTGGCTAGGTCCCCTCAGGGTCCCAAGATAAATTAATAGTTCTAGCTGGTCATCACATGCAGAACAGGGATGTTTGGCTGAAGAAAGATTATCTCTGCTTCTTTCTTTCTTTTTTAAGTGGGAGATCTTTTCAAAAAGCCTTCAGCAGACTTCCCCTGTGGCTCACTGGATAGAATCATAGCACATTTCAGGGCCTAAGAAAATTACTTTCCAGGATTCTGGAATTACCATGGTGAGTTTGCTTCAGTCAGAAATTTCCCCACTAAACTGTGTATATCCAGATAGTACCTTCACTGAGTACTGAGTATCAGAAGAAAGTTAGAGTTTCGTTAGCAAAGAAGAAAAGGCAGCCTGGACCTGGGTTGCCAACCATCAGGGTCTGCCTCAGCAGGTCAGTGTGGCTAGAATTATGTGAATGAAAGAATGAATGGTTCAAAATGACTTTGAAGAGGTAGACAGGGATCAGTTTATTTAGGGCCTTCTAGGTCCTGAGAAGGAGAATAAGTTTTACTTACTTTAAGTAAATTGGAAAGCCACTGAACAAAAATAACATGATCAGGTTTACAGTTTTACAATTTCCTCTGTAGAGCAGCACTGTTTAATATAAATATAATGTAAACCACATAGATACATTTCTGTTTTTTAACAGCTATGTCAAAAACAGGTAAAAGGAAAGGGTAAAAATATTTTAATATGTTGTATTAAACCCATATCCCCAAATGTTATCATTTCAACATTTAATCAATATACAAAATCTACAAAACATTTTGTGTACTTTATTTGATATTAACTCTTCAAAATCTAGTGTTTCCTAGGCATATTTCAAGTGCTCAGTAGTGGCCAGTTTATTAGACAGTGCAAGAGTAGATACTTGTTTATGAAGAGGAAAGAGAGGAAGCAGGGAATACATTTTCCTACAACAGCTTCGGTGACCTGGAAGATTAACTTATTTAAATACTTCCCTTCACAACAGTGCTGGATACATTTTATTTTTAAACCTTTTTGACCACATTTTTAATTGTTACATAGGTAAGCTTGTTTGGTTTGTGTAGCCTTTGATTTTTAAAAACAAGGAAGACTGTGGTATTGTGTAGGCACAATCAGAGTTCTACAATGAAGTGGAAAAAGGAAAAATATATATAACAATAAAAAGTTTCTATGGGATTTTTTTTTCTGCATTCATCCATCTACCCCCTTCCTGCTTGACCTCATGCCTGAGCAATCAGAATAGCCTCTTGAATAAATTCTCCTGAGTCTAGTGTTTGTTTCCTTCCTCTAACCTCTTCCTGAGCATGATGGTTGATCGCCCCAAAATATCACTTTGGTGTTACTCCTCTTACCAAAATAGAACAAAACTCACTACTTGTACAATAAAATTTAACTTTTTCACCAGGACTTCTAACATCTTACACTAGATCACTTTTCAACCATGGCTTTCATTGCTCCCTGTACTCCGCCTTCATTTGGTCCAAATCTAACTACTTGCCATTTCCTGCAGGTATGTTGAGATTTGCCACCTCCATACCCCATTCTGGGGTTCCTGCTTCCACTTGTCCTACTTCAAGGCTCTGCTTAAAAATTATTTTCTTTTATTACTAATATAAGAAATACCATCTGCACCTTGGAAATCTTTGAGCTCTTCATTTAAACAACTTTTGCAAGTTTTAAAATGCTTAACCTATTCCAGAAACTCTGATAAGTTCTTTCCATGGGATATCTCATTATTCCTATCTGACAAAGGAGCAAACTGGTCTTCAAGAGGTTATTTGTCTAAAATCACATAATTAGTAAATGGCAGAAATCATAGCAAGCCTAATTGCCTTTATGTCCAAAATATTTATATCATTTTCATCCATACCACACAGTCAGTGGGCTTGGAGTAGAGGTCTATACACCATTTCCTTGCTGTGTTACCTTGGACAAGTTATTTCACATCTTTGTGTGTCAGAATAAGAAGATTCAAGTAAAAGTTCTTGGAGTCCTCTTCCTACTATAACATTCTATTAATCTATCAAAACACAGAGGAGAGAGAGCTTTCAAGAGGATTAACATTTAATTTTGGTATCCCCCAGTATGTTACTGGTTTGAGAAAACCAGCCCAAACGGGAGGACAAAGCCATGCATGCTGATCTTTCCAAATGTAGGAGAGATTAAATGTTTTAGGAGGGTATGATCTTACTTCTCAGAAATATAAAAATTGACACAGAAAGACAACATTTGCCAAAATGGAATGTTTTTAAAATCAGAAGTTCTCTCCAAGCTCAATCCCTCTAAGATTCAAGTTCTTTTTCCCCTCACTTTTGTCATGAATAATGTGAATAATAATAGTCTCTTAATAACACCTTTCTTCTGGAGGTCACTGTGTGTTAGTATTGGAAAAGCAACTTTTTCTATTTCTAAGAAATAAGACCTCACTGAAAAAGCTCCTTGGAGTTTTTGGACATCCGATCAACCTTTCTTGTGCACATATTTTAAAAATATGTGGCTAAGTGGAGTGTGAAGGAGCCCAAAGCCTGGATTTAGAGCCTGAGAAAAAAGGTGCAAGGTAAAGCACATTCTTGCATTCTCTGAGCTCTCCACACTGAGAAATAGCTTGGGGTGTGCATCAAACTGAAACACAGATGCACACACTCCCTAGCAAATATAGCTGTTCTGATAGGTGGTTTGAGGGAAAGATCGACCTTAACATTTATCCTCAGTTAGGTTTTTGCAGTGAAAAGAAAAACATCTGACAGATAAATTATACCACGAGGGACCTAGAACAGTTCTGAAAGACCTGTTCCCCATCTCTGCACAAATCTTTACAGTCCTGGAGTAAAAGAATATAGGGCATAGGTAGCCCACCAGCTTGTTCTCTAAGTGAGAGATTGGAGGCTAATGGCTGTTAACCTGTGCAAAACAGACTTTTTGCTGGTCTCCCATTGTAGTAGGAATCAGATAATACACTCTTGTGTGCATATGCAAACACACATTTTGCACACATCTCAAGACAAGCTGCTATGAGAGAAACATGTCTTTTTTGAGTATTATCTTGTGTGTGAAAGAAAGAAAAATTTGGATTTTAGTGTTAAAGAGTCTTCATAACTAGAACATTTCCCTTCTTTTTTTATCATAAACTCTCATTTTGTATTTTAATCATTTTTGCTTTGTTTCTATGGATGAGGCAGAAAGAACATGGTAAGAAGCAGCTCATCTCCAGTAGAGAAGTCCACGCAGATACTGGTAGTGGGGTGTTCCTTTTCCACAAGAGTGCTCTCCTCTCACCATCAGGGAGCATGCTCTTGAAACTGGCTTATCATGCCTTCATGTGAAGATAAGAGGTCCAGGGGTCTGGTTTTATTAGAAGTGGTGTGAACTGAGCAGCAAATGTCTTCTTATATCTCCCTTTCCTACCCTGACACATGTACCCACGAACACACATGTGCATATGTGCAAGCACACAAATCCTTTTCATTCTGGCCCTTTCATTTACTCTACAAATGTAACTGAGTTTACTCTCTGCCAGGGACTTTTCTGGAAGTTGGAATACTAGGAAGAATAAAAATAATGATGGTCTTTTCTCTCATGGGAACTTACGTTTTCGTATGGGAGGCAGATCTTCGTCAAATGGCTACTCCAATATCTGTGAGTACAAATTTCAATAAAGATTTTGAAGGCAAACCTGAGAGTGCTATCAATGTGACGAGAACTATGGCAACCTCCAAGAAGAGATGGTCTCATCAATAAATTCTGGATAAATAAGAAGGAGGGATAACTAAAATTTATCACCAAGAAGTTCTCCCCATGCAAGGCATCCAGCTCCATGCTAAAACTTCAACCTGGGTGTGGTTTGCAGTTTCTGTCTTGCTAGGTACAGCTCTTGCTGGCTACAGTCCATTCTCCACAGTGCTCTCTTGGAATTTCTTACATGTGGAGAGACAGGCTGATAATCCTGACTGAATTTCCAAAGTTACTGTTTTGTGCTGTTTGGGGATACATGAAAGTTCTGATTGAGACTTACAAGACCTTGGGCAAACAAGGATGGCTGACTATTAGAGGGAGGAAATTTTGATGCAGCTGCCTGTGTAGATACCTACACCCTTTCTACGCATTATATAACCGGATGTCATGCCCCATTCCAGTCTTGTGGACTTTTCATAACCAGTCTTTTTATGTGTTGTGTGTAAAGTTTGAAATAAAGCTGCCTTTGACTACCATGCCATAGAAATGATGGTTTTGATTCCAGGTGTGTCAGGTAATAGAAAATTTCGGACTCGCATTTTTTCTTTACAATCAGTTTATATCCCTTCAGTGACATTTTCATTACCTTTGTGTGTCTGTTTGTAGATTTTTTTTCTCTGCATAGGTAGACGGATGTTATTTGCTATGCACTCCATGTTTATTTTAAGAAATTGGATCATTAAATCCACAACTCATGTTTAAGCAAATGACCTTCAAGTATAAAATGAGGTGAGGGCTGTTATTTTTAAGAAGAAAGGAAAGCTTTGTGAAAGACCATGGTGAGTGAATTTTGCTGTATCTGCTTCTGTTTTCTCCATTGTTCACAAGAAAACCGCTTGTCTGATCTCCAAAGTAATGGTTGTTTTATGCTCTAAAAGAGCTCAAGCCCCCAAATAATGAGGCTGATGTAACACTGGGAATAGTCGAAGGGGATAATTCCCTGATGTAAGAAAACACAGTTTGCTTTGTATGTTCTTTAAGAGTTGAACACTGCAGTGATCCTGGAGGTATTTGCTGCACTGCTGAGGTAAGCACAATGCTTTAAAATGGTCTGTGACACCCACAGCAAGATTAGTAATTAGCCAGAAATGTAAATGGTAGGTCAGCAAATCTCTTTATCATATTCAGAGTCATTTTAATTGTCAGGAGTTTGTTTGCTTTTTTCACATTCTTAAATATGGTGTAAGGTTTCTACGACTGGAAAAAACACCTTATTTCCTCACTTATATGGAGTTTGTAGTGTTGTCTGAGCTTTGGATTTTGTTTTCTATTAAACTTTTATGTCTCTGTAGATTGTCTTAATCAATAAAATCCTCATCTTGCAACTACCAGGAAGGCCTAGTGGTACTGCTACTGAATCTTGTGGATATGTTCAGTAAGTAATAACCTCTGTGTCAAATGGGGCCTGAAATAGGATGGCCCAGATGACCACACACACATACAGGCACACACGATGATTATGTATAATACAACAATAATATTTGATATGATTTGGCTCTGTGTCCCCACCAAAATCTCATTTCAGCTGTAATCCCTACATGTTGAGGAAGGGACCTGGTGGGAGGTGATTGGATCATGGGGAGGTTCCCCCATGCTGTTCTCCTGATAACGAATGAGTTCTCATGAGATCTCATGGGTTTATAAGGGACGCTTCCCCCTTTGCCCTTACTCTTTCGCCTGCCACCATGTAAGATGTGCCTGCTTCCGCTTATGCCATGATTATAAGTTTCCTGAGGCCTACCCAGCCAGGTGGAACTGTGAGCCAATTAAATCTCTTTTCTTTATAAATTACCCAGTCTTGGGCAGTTCTTTATAGTGGTGTGAAAATGGACTAATACAATGATTGTTATTTCACTTGAATAGTATACATGTATAGTCGTTTCAGAATTAACTAATATTCCCATAGAAAACAATTTTATCAACTAGAACAGTACTTGTGCAGTTTCTTTGGACTTTAGTTTCACAGAGTTCACTCATTTCCAAAGTTACTTAGTCAGCACCCTTCCCTTCTGCCCCCTTTAGTGAGGTTACTTCATATTTTGTAATATAGTTAGATTTTGTAGCATTCTGCATGCAATCCTGAAATCTCTGAAACTTCTAAATGATTTTTTTAGAATTTCCAAACACTAAAGTCCACTCTTGGTGTCATGAAGTCTCATGAGTTTTGTCAAAAGCATTGTGTCATGTATCCACCATTAAAGGATGGCAGAGAATACTTCCACTACCCTAAAATGTCCCCTGTGTGGACCCCTGGCAAACACTGACCTGCTTACTGCCTCTATGGTTTTGCTTTTATCAGAATGCCCTATAAAAAGAACATATAATATGTAGCCTTTGCAGACTGGCTTCTTTCATTTGGCATTATGCATTTAAGATCTATCCACGTCTTTGCTTGGCTTGATAGCTAACTTCTTTTATTGCTGAATAGTATTCCATTGTATGCATGTACTAAAATTTGCTTGTTTATTCACGTCTCTGTTGCTTCCAGTTTTTGGCAGTTATAAACAAAGCTATTATAAACATTTGCATTCAGATCTTGTGTAGGCACAAGTTTTCAAATTAGTTGGGTAAATACCTACCAATATGATTGCTATTATACGGCAAAACCATGTTCAGTTTTGTAAGACGTCACCAAACTGCCTCTCAAAATGGTGCCTTGGGTCCACTTGGTGAGAATAAAATCTCCATTTTCATTCCCATCAACAATGAACGAGAATTTCTTTTCCTCCACATCTTTGACAGCAATTGATAATTAGCCATTCTAGTAGTGAGTATGGTATCTCATTTTGTTTTAATTTCCTTAATGATGTATGATGTGAAGCATATGTTCATATGCTATTTGTCAACCATATACTTCTTTTGTTTTTTTAAATTGTGTTGCTTGTTTTCTTATTGTGAGTGTCTTTTTAGTATTATTTATGGTGAAATGGGAAGCATACAGAAAATGTTGCTGCCACATATTGAAGTGCAACATTCGTCTTAAGGAAAATAACTTGTGGAATTGAGTTGCAAGCTGAACTAACTGTTTTTTTTTTTTTTTTCCGAGAACATCAGCTTTACTTGGGGAAAAATACACTGATGAAAAAATTGGCACGTTTGGCTATTATTTTCTCAAAAATTAACAAAGAGGAACTATAACTTCAAAAAATGAATTTTTTCCCCAATAATGACATTTGGATATTCAAGTGAAAATTCAAGTGACAGTCAAGTGAAAATTAAAATTTTGCAAAACTTTATCTGCCACAGTTGGATTGAAAACCCACTTCTTAAACACTTTTGCTGATGACATTGACAGTGATCTTAACAAGCATAACTATAATATAAGGTGTCAACATTCAGAATTGCTGCTTAATTCAATGAACCAAAATGTTCCAAATGATGAATACATGTTCTTGCAAAATCATGTATGAGTAAAAGGTTTATTAAAACACAAAGTAGATTAGTGGGTTTTAATGTAATTAGTTTTAAAAAAGTTCATGAATATGGCTTCGGACTTCACATTGCAACTAATCTTTGAAACAACTACTACTTTTCAAATTCTGGCATTGTGTCAAAGAAAACTATCTACAATTATCTTTAAATGTTACCAAGACTACAAATCTTTGTGAGGCTGGATTTTCTTCACATATACTTCCCCCAAAGCAATGTATAGCAACAGATTGAATGCATCTAT
The DNA here is from genome assembly GCF_003255815.1 of Theropithecus gelada. Classification (NCBI taxonomy): domain Eukaryota; kingdom Metazoa; phylum Chordata; class Mammalia; order Primates; family Cercopithecidae; genus Theropithecus; species Theropithecus gelada. Next base: position 146,248,033 of record NC_037668.1, read on the forward strand.
TAAAAATATTTTAATGGTAATAGGCAATGGTTTAATTTTTAAATCGATAAATATTCATAAAAATTCTGTTTCCTTTTTTGTTGTTGTTGTTATGGTTGTTGAGATGGCATCTCACTCTGTTGCCCAGGCTGGAATACAATGGTGTGATCTCAACTCAGTGCAACCTCCGCCTCCCGGGTTCAACCTATTCTCCTGCCTCAGCCTCCCAAGTAGCTGGGACTACAGGTGCGTATCACCATGCCCAGCTAATTTTTGTATTTTTAGCAGAGATGGGGTTTCACCTTGTTGGCCAGGATGGTTTCAATCTCTTGACCTCGTGATCTGCCTGCCTCGGCCTCCCAAAGTGCTGGGATTACAGGCGTGAGCCACTATGCCTGGCACTTGATTTCCTTTTTTAAAACCATTCAATCCTTTTACTTATTTATTTAAATTTTCTTTTAGAGAAAATCTGCTTACATGGACCTTTTATTGCTGGATTTTCATTTAACAATTTTATTTTGTTTTTATTTATTTAATTCTCAGTTTTAACTTCATATGACAGATACAATGCACATAAACAAAAACCTGTTAGAGTCATCAAGAATTTTTAATAGTGTAAAGAAGGCTTGAGATGAAACAGTTTGGGAACATTATTCTGAGTTCTTCTTCAGCATTGTTTCATATATTTATTTTCATTCAATTCAAAATATTTTCTAATTTTCTTTCTGATTTTTCATCCTACTTATTTAGAAGTATGCAGCTTAGCTTCCAAATATCCAAGGTTTTTTTTTTTTTCCAGGTATCTTTCTGGTTTTGATTTCTAATTTAATATCATTGTGGTCAGAAAACATACTCTGGTTTCAATCCTTTCAAATTTATTGAGACATATTTTATGGCTTTCCATATGGTCTATCTTGGTGAATTTTCCATGTACTCTTGTAAGAGGTATACTTGCAATTTCATGTATAAAGTCCTATAAAAGTCTTCTTGATTGATTCTCTTGTTATTATTTAATGTTCTTCTGTATTTCTGGTAATATTCCTCACTCTGATGTCTACTTCTCCTAAAATTATAAAGCTAATTAGCCAGGTCTTGGGGTTTTTTTTGGGTACAGAATGAGAATCTTTGCCTTTTAACAGAGTGTGTAATGTATTTATTTAAATAATTGTTGCTAAGATTTTGTTTATTTACTTTATCTCTTGTGTTCAGTGTTCCCTTTTTAATTTATTTTTCTCTCTTTTGGGATTGCTTGCTTGTTTTTGGTATTCCCTTTATTGCCTTATCAGTGAATATATCTTTGTACGTTGTTTATTTTGTTTTGTTTTGTTTATAGTGGTTATTGTAGGCTGTGCTGTCCAATGCAGTAGCCACTAGCCATATTAGTTCCTTAGTTCAATTCCTTAGTTACACAGGACGTATTTCAAGTGCTTGTTAGCCTAGTGTGACTAAGGACTACCGTGTTGGTTGGTTAGGTAGAGAACATGTTCATCATTGCAGAAAGATCTATTAGATAGCTCTGCTCTATGGCTCACGATATGTGTCTTTAGATTTAACACAGTCTACATTCAGATAACAATATCATCTTCAATTAAGAACCTTAAGAGAATATTCATCTATTTTTTCCACTCCTGTCCTTTGTGTTCTTGTCATACATTTTATTTCTGCGTATGTTTAAATCCCCATAATACTATATTATTTTGACTTTAAATAGTCGAATGTCTTTTTAAAAAATTAACAAATAAGAAAAAAGTATTTTATATTTAGTCTACATATTTACTTTATGTAGTACTCTTCAATTTTTTGTATAAATTTGAGTTTTATCTATAATTGGTTTCCTGAGCCTGAAAACTGTCCTTTAACAATTCTTTTAGTTTATGTCTATTAATTACAAATAATATTAGCTTTAATTTGTTTAAAAAATATGAGGACATTCTTATCTTTGTTAGCCAGTATATAACGTGTTGTTTTCCTATAGCTACTTTTTACATTTCTTTCTTTGTTATTTGCTTTTTGCCATTTGATTATAGTGTGCCTTGGTTTGGTTATATATATATATACACACATAGTGTTGTTTGCTTTGGTCATATATTGCTTTAGGTTAATTGATCTTCTTTGATCTGAGATTTACTGCTTTAATCAAATTTGAATTTTTGGTCAGGCATGGAGGCTCACACCTGTAATCCCAGTACTTTGGGAGGCTGAGGTGGGCAGATTACTTGAGGTCAGGAGTTCAAGACCAGCCTGGCCAACACGGTGAACCTCGTCTCTACCAAAAATATAAAAATTAGCCAAGGTTGGTGGCGCGTGCCTGTAATCCCAGCTACTCAGGAGACTGATGCAGAAGAATCAGTTGAACCTGGGTGGTGGAGGTTGCAGTGAGCTAAGTTTGTGCCACTGCACTCCAGCCTGGGCGACAGAGCAAGAACGCATCTCAATTTTTTAAAAATGGAATTTTTGCCATTTTTTTCTTTAAGTATCTTTCCCTCCACTTCCCTGCTTGTGAGACTGTATGATAGACTTGATATTATCCATTGGGTCACTTATGCTCTATTCATCTCTTCTCTCTTTCTTCTCTGTACTTCAGTTTGGACTGTTTCTACTTTCGTGTTTACAAATTCCTTGATCTTGACTTCTTCAGTGTCTAATCTGTTATTATGTACACACAGTGATTTTTCTAAATTTTAAATATTTATTTCAGTTCCAGAGGTTTTTTTTTTATAATTTCCATGTCTCTTTATTATATTCATGTTTTCATTTAGCACTTAAACCTATTTATAATACCGATTTTCAAGTTTTTGCTTGTTAATTTCAATTTCAATGTCATATTTTGATGTATTTCTATTGGGTAAATTTTCTGCTGTTTGCGGGTCATATTTTCCTGTTTCTTCACATGCCTAGAAATGTTTGATCAGATGCTAGACACAATGATTTTTGTGTTGTCCAGTGTGTGAATTCTGTTTTCTTTCTTTAAACAGGATTGAATTTTATTTGAGTAGGCAGTTAAGTCACATGGGCTATTAGCTGCTTTATCCTTTCATGCTTATTTTAAAGGTTCGTTCAGGTGTGTCTAATATGGCTTTCCTTTAGAGCTAGTTTAGTTTACTCCTGGGGTCCTGACCTCCTATCAAATGCCTTTGATGTTCTAGAAAGTGTCTACATTCCTGTTGGTGAGAACACAAACCTTTTCCAGCACTGTGCCACTTTTAGAAATGGCTGAGCTCGCCGGGCGCGGTGGCTCAAGCCTGTAATCCCAGCACTTTGGGAGGCCGAGACGGGCGGATCACGAGGTCAAGAGATCAAGACCATCCTAGCGAACACGGTGAAACCCCGTCTCTACTAAAAAATACAAAAAACTAGCCGGGCGAGGTGGCGGGCACCTGTAGTATCAGCTACTCGGGAGGCTGAGGCAGGAGAATGGCGTAAACCCGGGAGGCGGAGCTTGTAGTGAGCTGAGATCCGGCCACTGCACTCCAGCCTGGGCAACAGCGCGAGACTCCGTCTCAAAAAAAAAAAAAAAAAAAAAAAAAAGGAAAGAAAAAGAAAAAGAAATGGCTGAGCTCCCCAACAGTTTCTGTCTCCAATAGATGTCCTTTCCCTGGACTCATGGTTTTTCACCCTGTGTATGGCATGTAAACCTGGCATTCAAGTAAACACTGAAGGAACCCTTATGTAGATATCTAGAGCTCTATCTTTGCATAGTTACCTCCTATCTGGTACTCTGCTTAACAAATTCCCATGACTTCAGTCTCTCTGACCACCAATCTGCTTCTTAGCTCAATGAGACCAACATGATCTGCTTTGATTGCTCCTTCCTGTGCCAGGATCTAGTAAATGTCTCCAGGCAAAAAGTTGGGGTGATAGAAAGGCTTACATTCTGGGTTTCACTTCTCCTAAACATTATATTCTTGTGCTGACAGCTTTTCAATGTCTTAAAATTGTTGTCTCATAATTTAGTGCGGTTTTGTAGCTGCTTGCAGCAGGAGGGCTAGTAGGTACCAGTTACACATTACAGTTGGAATCAGAAGTCAACATTTAGTTTTGACACTATAGAAAATAAGAAACAATTGAATGTTTTTGAGCAAAAGGATGACATGGTAAATATTGTGTTTGAGAATAATCAGTACTGAGAAAGACAGATTATATGGTAGATGAACTAAGACCAGAAAAACCATCCAGGGAGTAGTAAGCCAAACATTGAATGAACAGAGCCTAAGCTGGGCTAGTGGTGATGCAATGAACATGCAGCTACTGTGAGGGGAAACTTTGTCTCTAGGCTTATTGTTCAGCAAAAATTGGACTGGGAAGGTATGCCTATTAAATCATTCCTGGAAGGACACTTGAAGAAAGGAAAAGTACTAATAAATAGTAACTTTTACTGAATGCCTACATATTCTTAATGTTTTCATATTTCATTTTATTTATTCCTCAGTATAACCCTGTGGATGTTATTATCCTCAATTTATAGGTGAAGAGACTGAGGCTCAAAGAGGTGAAGTCACTGAGCTAAGTAAAATCAGTTGGAAATGATAGATTCAGCCTTCAATTTCACATCTGGTTATCTGCAGACCTTAAGCTCTTTGCTTAATCATGCTTCCTCTGTAGAGTGGAGCAGATGTAACTCTTAGAAGCCATATTTATATCAATGGAAAAATATTAGCAACATGAAAAATAGAATTTACAAAAACCTAAAATGCTCTACCCAAGTAGAACTAGAATTAGAAGTTACAAAGCCCTGAAATCTCTGACAAATCTCCACCAAAGTGGAATTTGGAGGTGACTTTTTGCCATTGGAGGTGACTTTTTGCCACCTATATGACAGACTGGCTGTTTATAAATATTTTAGCTTACTCGAACTACCAGATAATTTCCCATTGCCAATGGCACATTCCTAGGTGAAGTGTCTAAGGTTTATTCATTCAATGCCCTAATTAATTGTTTGTATTTGTTTACTAAGAGTCTTAGTGCATCAGAAACATCTTATGTTTTGCTTTAAAACCCTCTGAATAACTTTGGGAATAAAAGAGACAATGTAGGCATGACTTGCTACTTTCCCAGATTCAGCAACAACTTCTTGATGTGTTTTTATTTTCCTTACAAGAACTTCCGCCATCAATGAAATGGATAGGCTGGGGATAAAGAGACCATATGGGCATTCTCTGTGAAGTATTTGGTTATTATTAGACATAAACCAGTGGCATTCATAACATAGATCCTGCTATTTTAACACTGGACAGGTAATTGGATGATCCTCACGAGAGTGGGTTAGTAACAGTAAGTATAGAGAGACTTCTCTTTGACGAAGTGCCCTCCGCAATTCCTTTCTCTCTCTGCTCTACTATTCCCTTTCCTGATTTCTATACCACTTGTATTCCTAGGCCAGAAAAAATATTCTCATCCCAACAATGAGCTACCAGTAAGTTATTTTAACAGCAGGATATCTGCAAATGAAAAGGTCCTGAGAGAAAGTGTGTATGTGTGTAAGTCTGTCTGAGAATTACTACGTGTTGTCTAATCTAATAACTGTCCAGTATGTTCTGTCTGAAAGTGTTAATCTATTTGGAAAATACTAGATAACAATGCAAGTAAGTGGTAATGATATTACGGAATCTGCACTACAAATACAGTAGAAAGATCTTCAGAGCTTTAGGTAGTCACAGCAGAGGTTGAATAAAGCTCCTGGTCTTTTTGTTTCCTATCTATGGTTTGCTGTAATATTTCAGAGCAAGATGAACAAATACTTCAGAAAATGGCCTCTGACCCACTGGGCTCCTCACCCTCTTGCAGAAGCCCTGCCAGGAATTGGTTTCAGCAGCAAATGCCAGAAGATGGATCAAGCTCATCCCTTTCACCCCACTTAGCTGAGCTACAGATGTTATTCATATTCATCACAGTGTCCAGCTCTTTGACAAAAGTACAGAGTTCCTTGGCTCAATAAAAATCATATGTCATCGAGTTTCCTGGGTTAAGTGCATGCTACTTAGAAAAGCATTTCCCTTTGTCTATTTGTTTGATGAGATGTTTGGAGACCTCCAACATCTGCATATCTGCTGTAGCCTCCACTGTTGCCAAATGCCCTCTTGCCTCTACTTCATTCTCCAAGGTGCTCACTCGCTCTATTCAGCTCTACACTTTGTTATCTTTTGGCAGTTCTCAATGTTTCCCTGAACCCAGTGAAATGTAGATATTCTCTACCCAAAGTGCAGAATGCTGGGAGCAGAAGGAGGAGGCAGTGTAGCTTCACACAATTTTATTATTTCCTGCCCTTGGTCTCAATTCCAAAAGCTGAAGATTATTTCCAAATGTGCCCTGCAGCCAATCCCATCATTACACGGATATTAGGTCCTACAACCCAGCATTGTGGCTTAGGCATCTCTGTGCCTCATGAGACCGTGTGTGGGTTAAGTTTTGACATTGAAAAAAAAAATAACAACCTTGTAGAACTGATTGAAAACATATACAGTGTGGCAGGGCATGCATGTGGATCTCAGGCTGTGGCTTCATCAATCTGAACAGAAAACATGAGCATCTGGTGCTACCAAAAAAAATCACTTAAAAATAGACACCTTTAAAAATTCTTCACTCTATCCATCTCTATCCACACAAATTAGTTTGGAGGAACATTATAGTTTACAGGTTAAAATTCTTCTTTGGAAACCTATTTGTTTTTAATATGCAATGGAACCTCACTCTAATCTCAGAAGTTTGCAGTGAAACCAAAGGCATCATTGAATAATGTCCTGGCTTATATTACTCCAAGAAAATCCAATTGCTAGGTGAAAAGAGTGGAGGTAAAGACATTTCTAAGATCGTGTTACTATTTTTCCCGGTTATTTTAGAGATTAAAGCAAAATAAACATACACAGTGAGAGGTCTGAGTGAAAGTGATGGGTAGAGTAACATCATGCCTGAAAGTTTTTCTTAGTATAAATTTAAAAAGTGCTACTCTAAGTTTATCAGATGTACCATTTTGTTTCATGACTCTGTCCTGTTGCCAGAGCAATTCCCATTCTCTCCACTTTGTTTTCGTGCTGCTCTCTTGATCACCACACACATGAACGCACAAGCACATACACAGAAACATGCATGCACACATATGCACATGAGTACACATACACACACATGCATGGGTACACATGCACACACAGGCATATGAACACATGCACACACACTCTTTTCTTCTTTTCTTTTTTTTTTTTTTTTTTGGTTTTTGTTTTTGTTGCTCTTTTTTTTTTTTAATTAATTTATTATTATTATACTTTAAGTTGTAGGGTACATGTGCATAACGTGCAGGTTTGTTCTTTTCTTCTTTACTTGATGTTATCATCCCTGAGGAACTTTCTCTGATTCTCAGAGGATGGTCTTAGATGCCCTTATTTTATGCTTCATTAACAGTCTGTTCACATCTCTCTCATAGCATTTACCTCATCGTACTGCCTACACCTCTCTGCTCTCCATATATCAAAAGTTTTGTGAAGCCAGGGACCACATTTCAAGTGTTATCAACTTCTAGGTTAGCTCCTAACACACAGTAGTTTCTCAGTTCACGCTGAACTGAATGAACTGTATCTCTATAACCATCCTAAAAAAGATTTCTCTGGGAATACTTTCAAGAGCACTAAAGAAAAGAGGGTCAAGACTTGGGAACTATCTAGGTCAATTATTTGTATGTAGTCAGACCAGTGGTTATGAGCCAGGCTCTGAAATCAGCAGACCTGTTTTCACCTTTTCACAGTGTTGAACAAGTTACGTAACCTCTCTAAAGCCCAATTTTCTCTTTTATGAAAAAGAAATAATGATGTTCCCTACTACATGAATTGTTGTAAGTCTAAAATGAAATAATCATATGAACTACAGTAGCAGTCAATGATATAATAGCTGAGATGGTGATAGTAGAGATTGCTTTTATATTAGAGATGATGTTTTACTCCATCACCAAGATAAGTAAATCCTACAAAGTGGAGATTATTATCTTTTTTTCATCCTTTGCCATTAGAGACAGTCCCTAGGAAGTTTCTGATATATAGCAGGCACTCAATCAATTATTTGTTGAATAAATATGTAAATATGGGGTTTTCTCCTAGGAATGGCACTAGATTATACAGCTTCACGCACACTCTATGGCTCTTCTGAACATTTGCTAGACAGCTGGCTGCATATTTACCATAGACTGTACAGCAATCAAACCTGATGATTTAACTACCTAAAATTTTAGCTTATTGACCTAATTAGTCGAGTATATCAGTACTCAAGAAGAATGAAATGGAGAATTTAGAAGATTAATAAAAGAGGACTGAAGACATATTCTTTCTTGAAAATCTATCAGACCTGGAAGGAAAACCATGTGTGGAAGTGACCCGGAGGAAGCTGAGGAATACACGGAACGACCTGCAGAGGCCCCTTTCAGCACTAATGATCCATGAAGGAGATTTACAGACCCACACGAATTGACCCCAACCAAGCCTTGGCTTGCTGCTTTTCTACCACATTGGCCGGTGTTCTCACTTCACTCACTACAGCAGTTCCTTCCAACGCTGCCCTGCCCTCAGTCTCTGCTGCTGGAAATGACCACTGGCCCATGGCCCAGAGGGTGTGGCTGGCACCGTGGAAGTGGGGTTTGCCTGACTTCTTCATAATGGCAGCAGCTGGGCAATACACACAACCTGAGCAGAGCTGAGTTTGTTTTATGGACAGGGCTCCCATGTGAAATTTGACTTTCCCTCTTTGCTGACTTGGCCAGGTTAGCAGTGCTCACCGCTGGATCACAGGAAGCGCATATTTGCTACAAAGTCTCTTTGGAGACCCACATGGCCCTCAGATGAGCAATAATCCAGATTTCTTATTTTATTTTTTTTTCTTTTCCATGGGAATAAGAGTGCTTCTCTGCCAAGGAACATATTTTAGGCTTTTCTTTTGGCTGCTCCTGCGGGGAAGCTCAAGAGCCTGTGTGTGATTTTTTTTTTTTTTTTTTTCTGTGCATCAAGGAGAATCTGGAGCCTTTTGTGAAAAAGAAGGGAAAATATGCTTCATGCACCCAATTGACCTGTCTCATCCAGTGAAAGAAGTTTTTCTGACAAAGTTGAATTCATTATTTCTTGATAGGGGTGGTAGGACATGTGAGAAGAAAGTAATGGGTTATTTGAATCATTCTAGCCACACCTCTTAATAAAAAAATAAATTATGGTGTGCAAATATTTTGTAGCTCACAGCATCTATTGGCAGCTACTTGCTATTTTTCCTTTTGAATAAAAGGGAAAACAAAAAGTGACAGAATCCTGGGGGGGGTGGTATTATTTTAGTTCTGATGATTAACAAAGCCTGGACAGTCTTCATCGTTTCAGGACAAGGGCCCGGTGATTGTGGAGACATCAAGAATCCTTCTCACAGCTTTTTGCCAGTGACAAAGAAGAAAATATGGAGGGTGCTGACTTAAACAGTTCCTGTATGGAAACTACTTTTTAATGAAAGAATTTGGGGGTGTTGTTGGTTGTTAATTAGTACATGGAGCGAGGGAGAGCACTGATACCTTCAGAGGCCAAAAGCCAGACCTAGCTTCAGAGGAAAAGAAAAAGAAAAAGAAAAAGAGTGGCCAAAAAGTGAGTTAATCAAAAGCCTGGGCATAGCAGCTTGTCCAGAAATAAGAATAAGAGGAAGGAAAGGGAAAAGTGGTAATAAGGTAAAAAATCAAGGAACATTTTTGAAAAATCATGGTTAATAAGAGCAAAATTAATGATGTCAGTTTAAGAGAAATGTGAATGAAACATAGAAAAGAGGCTAAAAAATGTGGAAGACTAACAAGAAGCAAAATTGAAGTACTGTCAGAGGTGCTTGCGTGGTTTAAACGCACACGTTACTTACAATAAACAAGATTTGTCAACTCTCAAATAAAGAAACAAAATAGGGCCTTTTGGTGTTTGTTAAAATACATTTCAAATTGCCTCCCCCAGGCTGAGCTCCTCTCTCTTTCTGCCCAGGTTTCAGAGAGGCAGGGCTTGCTTTTCCTGGTCTTTGTTTCCCTTCTAATCAGGTGCTTCCACCTTGGTCTCCAGCTTCTAGGTAACTTTTATTTTCTAATTTGCAACTTCTTTTTTATGGCCCCCCACTTACGGGGCTACCAGCCTATATGTGCAAATATGATCACATATATATTAAGCTCTGTTTCTCCTCCAAACCTTCCACATGCCTTCACAGGTCTCCTGGTGGTGTCCTGGAAAGATGGTCCAATACGATGTCTCTCTGCCAGCATCCCTATCTTTTTATTCTTTTCCTGCACACATGTTTGTGTGCCAAATGGATGCTCAGTACCAAAGCCTCTTATGAAACTGGCTCTATTTTCCCATAGAACTGATGTTTATGGCTTTTTTGAACAAACATAGAAATTGACCTTCCTGGCCTTAAAAGTTGAAATTTATGTTTGTCTTATCTGAGTCCCTTTCTCAGAAAGACCCTCAGTTCTCCCAGACAGTATCAAGGAACTGACACTCCCTCCTCTTCCTTACTTGTCCCTAATTCCGGTTTCCCTAACTGACCACCTGCTTTCTGTTGGCCACCTTTCCTTCCTCACCCTTTCTAATTCCTGTTTTCCCACACATAGTTACATTCCTTCCCTGCTATATAAACTCTCAATTTTAGTCAGTTAGAGATACAGATTTGAGACTGATCTCTCATCTCCTTGGCTGCAGCACCCCAATAAAGCCTTCATCCCTGGCAATACTCATAGTCTCAGTGATTGGCTTTCTGTGGGGTGAGGAAGAAGCCCTAGACCAAACCCCTGGTGTTTCAGTAATACCTGGACTCCTTTCTGTGGATTCTCCTAGAGGGCAGGGCAGCCTTTCCTCGTACAACTCCATGTTCCAATCTTTGCTGACCCTGTAGCCAGAGGAACTGATGTAAATAGAATAGGATGGAAAACATCACAGGGATAAAGAAGAACCACTCGTTGAGTATGTGAGAATAACATTGAGGGGGTTGGAAGACAGGGACAGCATTGGAATGAAGTAGTCAACATTTGCCTTTGAGTCAAGCCCGCTATAGCCATGTCCGTCCATGCTTCCTTCCTTTCGTTTTCCTCCTTTTTTTCAAAAACCTTCTTCTGAACAGCAGTGACCTTTCCAATGTGTTTGGAGGAAGCAAAAGAAAGAAAGGCGAAGGGAAATGGATGGGATTGCTCTCCACACCACCCACCCCAGATCTCCTTCTAACCTATTAGGGTTCATCTAATGCAGGCATCAAGTTAAAGTCTGTTTATGTTCTCACCTAAACTTGCCTTAGAAAGGTATTTCCAGCAGCACACATGTACATCATTTCTCTGGATATTTAATTATAACTTACAGTTTCCTAATTGCATCTTAGAATGAGAGTTAATTCATGAATCCAAAACAAAAACAAATCCCCAAAAATCTATTTATCACAAGCAGCAGCAGCTTTCTGGTAAGGGAGAGGAGAAAATAGAGTCAGTTTAATGTGGGCATATGTTCGGGATCGTTGTCATTTTATCCATTCAATTACACATGCCGTTAATCTTTTAGGATATCTACTCTGTGGAAGGTGCTATATGGCTACTGTGGAGAAAAATACAAGATATTAATTCTCATGAAAGTTTATTTTCTAATAGAGGTAATTAAATATGTGTACAAACATACAATAACTATAAACAAGTGATGGTTACCTGATATATTATATTTGAAGACACTCTCTAACCTATAGTTCTATAAATACAAAAGGAAATATTCCTATTTATTAATTGAAGTTTAAGCATTACAAATTATGTGCTGAAAAGAAAGTTATCATTTCTGACTATTATGATTAGGAAAAATACTGAGGACAAAATGATATGTGAGTAGAGCTTTGAGTTACATATAGGATAAATATGGGTAGGATTTTATGGGCAGAAGATGTTAAGAAGCCATCTCAGAAAAAAAGTTCAGTAGTAAGACACTGAATATGTCTGTTGGGGGAGGTTTAATGTACATGTAAGATACAGTGAGTTTGGAAAGAAATGAAATATTTTCAGAAACATCTCAAAGCAAGGATTGACTGGATATTTTAATGGACTTCTTGGAACAAGTACAATAGAAGGAGTCAAGGAGAACTCCAGTCGTTTTATTCTAGAAACTATGTAACCATTAGGAAGTCTGGGGATGTCAAAGGGAGAGCAGGCTCAGGGGAGAAACATGAACTAGATCCCAGACATAGAGTTGGAGAGGTTAGGGTGGGGCAGTAATATTCAGGAGACAATGATAATTTGGGAGAGATGTCAATACAATGTTAAGGCTGTTGATATAAAACAGGAAGTCACTTATGTTATGGACTTATTTAAAACCATAAGATGAAGAATTCTGATAAAATACATGTAAAATAGTTGTGAAGTATAAAAGGATAAATCCTAGGGAAAGACTCCCAGTTAGAGAATGCGAGGAGGACAAACAGCTAGTAGAGGAGAGAGAGAAAAAAAAAAAAAAAAAACCATGCCTGGAACATAGTAAGCATTTCATTTGTGTTTGTTAAACACACACACACACACACACACACACACACACACACACACAAAACAAGGACATGTTGAATAAATGAAAGAATGAATGCAGCCTGGCAGACCTGGGTTCAAATCCCAGCACTGTGTTTTGTATATGCTATGTGACCTAAACCCTTGATACTACAGCATAGCCTACAGCCCAGCAACTGCCCTGGGAGCAGAATCTCAGGCCTCAGCCCAGACCTCCTGAATCAGGATCTGCATTCCAGCAGAATTCCGGGCAAGAGGTGGGCACATTGAAGGTGGAGATGACAGCCCTCATGCCCAATGCTGTGGGAGAGGAAGTCCCTCACTTCCTGTGTCTGTGCTATAGGAGAGGAAGTTAGGCCCATAAAAAAAAAAAAAAAAAAAAAGAGTTTGGAAAGGGAAGGGAGACAAGAATCGTGCAATGCCCAGAAGTCAAAGGAGGAGCCATTTTCAGAAAGGTAGATAGTTTGCAGTGTCAAATACTATAAAGAATAAAAACCAGATATGGTCTGAGAAAACAACGGACGTTCACTGATTTCTTTGAGTGAACAGCTGCAAGCAAATGGTGGAGAGGAAGAAACTACAGTGAGTTTACCAATGAGTATGGAAGTGTAGCAGCATGTTCTGTTAGAAGTGTCATAACTCAAAGAAGGACAAAGAAGAGTGTTCATTTTGAGGGGGCAACAGATCTCAGAAAAGATTTTCTCAGGACTCACAAGCCTTAGGTGGAGGGGAATCTTTTCTTAGGAAGTGAGAATTCAAGTTGCTACAGAATTTAAAGGGAATTGCCTATAAAGAAAAATCAGAGAAAGACAAGTGTGAATGGAAATACAATTAGCTATGGAGATACCACCTTTAGGAAAGAAGAGTGACTCACTTTTCTCTACCATAAGTGGAAAAAAAAAAAAAAGGAATGGTTGGCTAGTGGGTAGATATGCAAAGGCAAAGTCCAGAGAGAAGAAAGATGATGAAGGAGCTCTATAAAGAGAAGGCGAGATCACTAGATAAGAATAGCAAAAGAAGTTGCAGAATGATGACGTGAGTGCCGCAGAGTGAAGTAAGGCACAGTGAAATAAGTCACCTAAATTTGCATCCTATAGTGAGAAATGTTCATAGTTTATTCCATTCTGATGCCAGAATTTTGACCCATGGAGGTCTATCCCAGATCTCTATTTAGAATAGTATTGAAAATATTCTTTCAACTGCAACATTTTGAGAGTGGTAAAAAGAGTGACTAAAAATAATTGAGTATAACTTATTAGAGAGTTAACCTCAGGTTAATTAAGTACAATAAGGATACATGTTAGGATCCTGCTATTAATTTTTAGCTAGTCCTCATAGTATTTGGTAAAGATTCTAAATGAAGTCTATGGGAAAACCATGGATCTGTTTCATTCTCATCTGGATTCCTAGTTTTGAGGCATTTAGAATTTGTTGACTTTCTTTGACATGTTTCTGTGCTCTGGATCAATGAAGGACTCCCCTAGGACCTTGGACTCATCCTTGTCTTATTCACTTGTATAATTTTAGCTCATCATTTTAATGAATTTTTGTTTCTAATAAAGTTCATTTTATTCAAATGTGTTTGGAAAATCATTGCTGATTGGGGAGGGGAAAAACAAGATTAGACAGATGTCATCACATCCATATTACAGATGCTCCAGCTCATTCCAATGGTTAAGCTGTCGGACTTAGGCCAAAGCCCAAATCCTCAAGTGCCAGATACAGAGCCCCACCTATTTACCACTGTCACATTCATGCTCCTCCCATGAAGCATCACATAACCTCATTCGTGAAATAAACAGTCTATTAATTAAACGTCAGTAAGAAAAAAGGGACTAAATCAATCCTCTCTGTGTGATTTCAAAACAATACACTGAAAATTGAAAATTAAACCATTTTACTTTTTGTTTTAATCTCTAAAACGCTAACCAACTTAAACTATTTGGACATTAGAAAAACAATGAGCCAACTCAGTCACTTAATAAAATAACCTAGTTTCAACACAAATCATTCCATTGGACACTTGACTGATTTTTTCATTTTTTAACCAGCAGTCATGTCTTTATGCAGCCTTAACTTCATACAAGTCAAAGAGGAATTTTTTAAAGTAATTCAGAAAATGAAAACTAGCGCTAAGAACTGTGAAGGGGCTGAGATTGTCCGTTACTTATAAACTAACAAATTAAACTGCCAGTTTCATGGAGCCTGCGGAAACCATGAGACTCCTGGGTCAGAGACAACAGAATTTACTGCTCATAACAACAGCAGTAGCCAGAGCATCAGCACTTCCTTGTGCAGGTTCCTTGGGGCCTAATAGGGTGATGCAAAAAGGGCCTGCAAATGTAGTGGGTTGCATTAAAAGAGAGAAACCTTGAGCTGAGGGGGTCCCAAATCGTTTTGAAAAATCACTAAGCTTGTCTGTCTTTATCTCTGGAGGGATTTACTATTTCTACCTCCCTCGTAAAGCTGTTCTATACTCAAACATCCTTAAAAAGATATCCCAGAACAAAGTCAGTCTGTGTCTTTGCTTACAAGTAATGTAAAACCATGAGAGACTCTTGGAGAATTGTTTCTCAGCAGCTAGTGGGTCAATGTAGGTTTGAAAAGATTCATTATTGATATCCAGATGAAAAGGGAAGACCAAGATTTAGTAAAAATTATTAAACACAAGAAGGTTATGGATAAGTTGTAATTGTTTTTTGTTTTACAAAAATAGTGCATTGAAATAAACTGATATAAATACAATGTAAGTATAATAATTCTTCTAATAAAAAGTATTGAGAATAGTCCTATTATTCTTCCCCAGCCTGACCTTAATTTAAAACTTCTCTTCAGTAAAACAAATATATTAGAAAGATGTCAAATGCTTCTTAGTGAGAAAGTGTCATGGTTCAGATTTCAATCAACTTTTTACTTAAATGGCTTCTGAATCCACTTAATTTAGATTTAGTTTTAAAATAAAGGTAAAATTCATTTTTATTATAAATTCTACATAAATCTCAAGCAAGCAGCTTGTCATTCACGCTCAGACCTATAAAAACAGGTTCTTGTAAGTCCACCTGCTAGAAAAAAATGATAAGTGTATTCTTTAAAATGGTTCTTTGTGAACTTTGTTTTCATTAGATTTTTAATAATAAAAAGGCCACTTGGTTCAGAACAGAGAAGTATAATAAATGCAGTACATTATAACAAAATAAAACATACATTACCCAACTGTCTAATATTGAGTCTTGCAATTTATCAAGTTGACTCAAAATAATAAACTTCACCTTGAGAAATAAAATAAAATAAAATTGAACCTTTTCTGAAAGGAGAGCCATGTTGCTTATGGAACAGCCCACATTAATACAAACTGAGAAGAAAGGAAATGTGTAAAAGTTTAGAGCTGAAGGAATTTCTGCATGTGAGTACACTGCAAGTACATGTATTCTAGAACTAGCATAATACATTGTTAAAAGTAATGAAATCTGGGAATGTGTATTCAAATTATTAACTTTATGCACTCCATGAAGTATTTGAGCTTATTTAGTGAAACATATATCAGACAAGTTGGTTATTATTAACATGACCAAAAAAGGAATAATGAAAAGGCTGTATCTTGAATGCACTCCATATGCATTATAAGTCTGTGAGTTTTATGATGCATAAGCTGGTCTTATCTTTGGAATATTCCATTTGAATGGGTAGATTAGACAGACACAGATACATGCACGTGGAACATTAGCGAATAAGGGTTTGCATGTTAAGATAAATGCTGAATTAGTTCAGACAAAGGCTACAGCAGTTTAGAGGAAGCCCTGGGTGCTGGTAGGGGCTAGAAAAGGCTTTAACAGATAGAAAATCAGATGTATTACTCATTGCCCCCTCCTCTTACAAAACAAATGGGTTCCTAGGCTATACAAAGAAAAGTGAAGGCAGAAAGCCCTGAGTTCTAGATGTCATTTCACTGATAATTTTCAAACTAGTAAGAAATGATGATCCTTTTAATGTTCTCATCTCAGCCTCATAAAGTCACTCAGTGTAAATGGGAAACTCATTAGAATTACTGAAATAAATAGATTTTTTTTAAATGACCATTGATTCAAGATTCAACCTCGTTAAAAGCAAGGAAGAATTTGTTTAGAATTTAGATAAAAGGTAAAAAATCTAAAATTAAGTGAGAAGAACAGTAAAATTCTAAGACCCTCAAAAGTACATGCATGGAAAACCTAACCCACCTATTATGAGTAAGTAAGAAGGAGCTGGAATAAGCATTAATGTAATGTAACTTCCCCTCCCCTCACCCACACATCCATTGGTATCCCATCCTCTTAATTGGTTGGTTGTGTTCACCACTTCCATTGGATACAAACAATTCGGACAATTCTTATTGATTCTTGTAAAATAACAGAAGGGGGATCTAGGTAGTTTAATATGGTTTGAGCCTTGGGTTCAATCAAGAAGAGACTCTGGCACTTGGAATATTAAAGTGACCTACTTCTATGACTTTCAAAGAACACCAGAGCTACTAAAGCTGCCCCAGACAGACTTAACTAAACTGAACATTATAACTTCTTTCCATCACTTTGTTGATACCCACAACAATAGTAATTGGTTATAAGTATTAGTTATTTTGTAAGCTGTGCATTTTGTTCAATAAATCATGTCAATTTTTTATAAGATAAATATTTATATACTATACTTTTTTCATCAACACATAGTATTTGTAATAAATGGGTTAGGTTTTCTATACATATACTTTTGAGAGTCTTAGAATCCTGGAGAAAACAATATAATAATTGTAAATTCCTGCATTGGAAAGCGAGAAATTGATTAACAATACCAAAAGTCAGTGAAGAGGAAGCTCAAGTTCCTGCCAATATGTGGTGCAAAAATGCTACGGAGTTTTGGGTTAGTCAAGTTTCTCAAGCTAGCCTTTACATATTTCAGTAAAGCCAAGTGTTTTTTTCTCCCTAATTTTTCAGCCCTGATGTATTTTTGGGGAAATTTGGTCCATATGTTTCTTATTCATTTACTCCAACTCATCAAATGTTGTTTTGTAAGACTATTCATTGCCCAAAGATTTTCTAAACAGTCTTCCAAAGACCTCTAAGCTAGAAATGGGAATAAATGCAAGTGGTACCCATTGCCAAACCTAAATTTTCTTGAACCCAGTGTTAATAGAAGACTAGCATCTATTTTTAAACTTGGCAAACAATAGACACCATTCAGCTGCTGACTCAGAGTGAAACAACAGTTAGCTGCATATTTGTGTAAACTGTGTATACAAAAGTTTTCTGTTTTTAAAAAATCCATGGAAAAGGATTTAATTCTTAATAATAACGGAGAGAAGAGCAACATATTTTACTTTTTAGTAAAACTTTCTCATAGCTGTTATCACTGTTGCTTCTTATTATAATACTGTGGGATAGACAGGGTAGTTAATGCTCATCCACATCGCACACTTGAAGTACTTGAGATTCAGAGAAATTAAGTAATTTTCGCTATATTGCATAGGGATGTCATGGACGAAGAGGATCTGGGACTCAGTCCTCCTAGATCTAGACTTTTGTTTTTTTGGAAAAACAGTGACGTCTGCGTCTCTCTATGACTCACACAGGGTGAGACCATATCCTGTTTCATTGTAGCGTGGATGACCCAGCGTATAGAGCTCAATATGGTTCTCACTAAGGGTCTTGTTAGTGCCAGGGTCAGACATGGTATGAGTCCCTTTTTCTAGATTATCTCTGACTCTAATATCGGGTGAGGCAGACTTACTGACCGCTGAGTAAATACACATATATTTTTACACATATCCAGGCATTCGATCTGACCTAATTTGGCCTAATCAATTTACAAATTTGTTGCAAATATTATTGCAAATATTTATTGCAAAGATTAATGTAATATATTTTATTATTAAAATGATTATGTCCATGATAGCATTTGAGTTATGAAACACTGAAAAAAAAGATGAATATTTAGTTGTCTCTACTTTACAAGTAAAAATATCTAAAACATGGAGTTACTAAACTTTCTATATTAAGTGAAGGGGGGAGAGCTCAGATGTGCATTTTCTACAATTTACTGAGATGAAGCAATGTTAGGTCTACCTTTAATATTGATGATGTTGATGATGAAAATAGGAATTACCACTTCTGTTTTTTTTTTTTTTTTTTGGACCATGTGCCAGGTACATGATCTCAATTAGTTATCACAGAAGATATTGAGGCGGATATTTTCACTCTAATTTTTAAAGATGAAGAAACTGAGGCTTAGCAAATTTAGATATTATATCAGTTAGGTCTCTATTAGCTGCAAGTAACAGATAACCAAACCCAAACTGACTTAAGCAAAAACAGAATGTTTTGATACATGTAACTGAAAACCCCATGCATATAGCTGGCTTCATGTGTGGTTTTATGCAGGGTCACAAATAGTATTATCGGACTTCAGGTTTTTTCCGATTTTTTATTTTGTCTATTCTTGGCCTCATTCTCAAGTTTTGTAAGGAGTTATACAGTAAGCAGTAGCTCTAGATATTTTCTTGCCTAAATGGAATGCATCTGTCCCTGGTTGACATTAGTCCGTATTGGATTAAGTGTTTCTCCCTGACAAAATTCCTAAACGAGCCCTTTGGCTTAGGTCTAGGTTGCATGCTTGCCCTTTAAACTTGGGGTAAGATAAGTTCCATTCAAACCGTGTAAAATGAGAATAAGGAAGGAGTGGTCCCTCATCAAAATTTAGGTGAACTATTACCAAAATAATAATAAATACAAACATATGTTTAGAGGCCAAATAACTGCAAATGCCCACAGAAAGTAACATGCCCAAGATCAAACAGCTAGCATGTGGCAGAGCTAGAACTCACACTAGTGTCTTTTTAATTCGGAAATTTGTTCTCTAACTTCAGGGTTGGTGATTTTTTCCTGTAAATAGTGAGTTAATAAATATTTTAGATTCTGCAGGCCATAAGGTGTCTGTTGCAATACACAGTTTGGGCCTTGTTATTCAAAGGCAGTCATAGACAACACAGAAGCAAATAGGCATGGCTGTGTTCCAATAAAACTTCATTTACAAACACAGGTGAAGAGCCAGCTTTTGTGTGCTATGGTTTACTGATTCCTTCACTCCACCTTCCGTAATTTAGATCAGCCACAGTCTTCACATACGGAACAGAAATGGAACAGCCTCTTTGATGTGAGTAGTCGAAAAATATTGCCTAGATGAAGTACACCAGTCCATAGCTAGTGACCAGTCAAGGTGGGGTCTACTTACTTGCAAATCTCCCATCTGCTCCTACTTTAATCAAATGAGCTACAAGAAGCAGAATGTATTCAAAAAGAGTATTTGTTTTATGGGTTACACTATGTGTTTTATGTTCTACACTGTGTAGATATTTTCTATATCACAATATTACTATAAACCTTCAGGTGTTCTTATTCCCTGAATAATTTAATATCAATTCTGACAATCTTTTGCTAGATGGAATAATAGCCCTCCAGAAGATGTCTGTGTCCTAATCCCTAGAACCTCTAAGTTACCTTATATGTAAAAGGGACTTTGTATATGTGATTAAGTTAAAGATCTTAAACAAGAGAGATAATCCTGGTTGATCCAAGTGGATCCAATGCCCAGTGTAATCACAAGATTTCTTAGAAAAGAGAGACAGGATATTCAGAAGTTAAGGAGGAGAAGACAATGAGAAGATGAAAGCAGAGAATGGAGTAATGCAGTCACAGGCTAAGGAATGCTGGCACCCTCTAAAAATTGGGAGAGGTAAGAAACAGGCTCCCCTGGAGCCTCCAAAAAAAAACAGCCCCAGTGACTCACTGATTCTAGCCCAGTAGAACTCATTTCTTCTGATGTCGTAAGTCATTAAATTTATGGTAATTTTGAAAGCAGGGCTAGGAAAATAATACAATCCTATATCTCAAAATAATATTGTGGCAGATTTCTTTTACTCTACTGAATTCAGTAGTGAAAGTACAATTAAACAAGCAAGAGAAAAGAAACATCACTTTCCATTTCCCAGGCTGATTGGTTATAGGCAGGTTGCGCATTGCCATGAGAAAACATTTATGGACACTTTGATATCATTACCTCCAACAATGATTTTATGGCAATGCTAGTTGTAGGAATAATAATAGTAGATATGGCAAGCGAATTAGCTAGGGCACGTAAAGGACTTAGTACTTTTGCTGGCCCATGGAACTCAGGAAATAGTAACCATTGCTATTGTCAGTAGTTGTAGTGTTCACAGTGGCAATAGTGTTGGTATTGGTATCAATGCTCATAATAAAATTCACCATTTTTTTGAGTGCACAACATATCCCAGGTACTGTCTTAAGTATTTTTTATACATTATCTATTTTAATCCTCACATAACACAATAAAATAGGTGTCACTATCCCCATTTGTTGAATGAAAAAATGTGAATCTCTGGGAGATTAAACTATTTCCCCAATATATAATGACAAGTAAGTAGTAGCAGTAGAATTAATTAAACCATGGTATGCTCACTAATAAAATTCAGGCTTTTTGCAGCAACTCAATTTTGAAGCCATCATCCCTGAGCCTCCAAAATTAGCTGGCATAACTAATAGAACTCTTGGTTTTAGAGAAACTAAATCCTTGATAAAAGTGGATATCATGGGGCATCAAAGATACACTTTGTTGATGTAACACCTGTGCCAAGAGTTTTTTGTCAACACTGTTTGTGAGCAATGTTGTCAAAATGTTCTCTAGGTGACCAGATAGAAAGACATTCTCCCTCTGTCTTTCGATTTGGTCACCTAGAGAACACCCAGGCATTTTTCAAGGTGATACTCAGGCATCTCTTGCTCTATGAAGCCTTTCTTGACATCACCTCTTCTTGACTTCACTCTTCTGTGCCCCTGCTCAAATATTTTTCTGTAGTAGTGTCTGTCCACAACTTACTTCGTTGTGCTTATTGGGTTTGTATCTGTCTCTCTCATAAGCTTTGTGATATCAACAAACCTGTTTATTGGCAACTGTGTATCCAGTTGTAGCACAATTCTGGGTGCATTAAAGTGTTCCGTGGATATTTAGTGATGAAGGTACAAATGAATAAATGATATGTAAACAAATACATTAATGAATTATTTTACCATGAGGGAGGAAGGAGAGTTCTCATTCTAGAGGGAAGAGTTTTTAGTGCAGTTTGTTTAAAGATTTTATTCTGAAGCACAGCTACCTAAATAAGAATACAACATAAACAGCATTTTTTCTATTACCAAATTACATTACATATCACACTTTATGTTTCTTATAAATTCTAGTGTTTTTTTTCTCAGCTAAGTTAAAAGGAAAGCTAAAGCTTATGTGTATGTGAAGATATACCCCAGAAAAATTACATATAAATGAGAAAACCCTGTGTTCTAAGATCTGGAATATGATGCCTTTTTGAAGTAGGTCCTGATTCTTTCACTTTTGTAGTTAACTTAATAAGTAATTCAGCAGTTCTTACCCTGGAAAATACACAGAAGTGGTAACTTGAACCAATGAAATGAGTGTGAACAGGAGGGGATAGTATCAATGGAATTGATTCAAGATACACAAATACAGGTGGTAATTGAAAATAGAGCTGAAAAAACAAAATATGAGACCCAAACTAATAAAAAATTCTTCTACTCAGTTCTCTATTAACGTAAAAATGTAGTTGAATGAAGAAAATTTGACTTGATTTATGAGAGTTTTCTGTATATGGAGGAAATGTTTTCAGAAGTGGGTTTGGAAAGAAGGTAGATGTGGTAGAGCAGAATCATGAATGCAAGTATTGGAAAGAAGAAATTTGGGAGCACAAACAAGCGTGATAAAAATTTGGAAAAGCGTACTATAAAATATGCAAATTCTCCTCTTCATTTATTAATTTTTCTGTGCCTTCCATTTTACCAAGAATGCTTTTGTGACAACAAAAGTTTAGGGGTCTAAGGTAAGGTATGTAGAGGAATAAAAAGTAGTCTTCACACAGAAATACCTAGTATAATAATAATAAATACACAATACAAAACTTCAGGTTTTTTATTTATTCATTCTAAAAACAATTACTGGGAATCTATTTCATAATAAGGATTATATTAGATGCCAGATAAAATAGATACAAATTTTACAATTATTTCTTTATCAAAACTCAGCCATGGTGTAAAAAGTTGTTACACAAAATGCCATGAAATGCAGATTACACACACACACACACACACACACACACACACACACACACACCCCTCTTCATTACGATTGGGTCAGAAAGCTGTCATTTACGCTGGAAAAGTAGGGATTTCACTGAAAGAAAAAAGGAAAATGTATTCTAGATATAGAAGAAAAAGTGATCAGTGGCCCAGGGTCATAAACATTGGCAGAGTATTAGGGGAGAGCAAATAATCCTACAACATTAGAAGATTAAAGTATAAATGGCGAGCAGAATTGCAGTTGGAGATGAGACAGATGATCAAAGCAGTCCAACAAATTGATCGGATATTATTCTCAGTTATATCAGAAGAGAAACTCAGAATTAAGAGGATTGTTCAAAGTCACAAGGCTGATATAATTAAGAAATGTATTCTCTCTCCTTTTTCAAGGTTCTTTCTATTATAGCAATGTTTTGAAAACTATGATCAAAGAAGCCTTGGGATTCTATGGTAGAATTTCAGGAACTACAAGGGAAGGTGAAGGGGAAACTGAATAAACAAGGAAGGCTCCATTTGAAGTCTTTAAATAACAGACATTTTACATTAGATATGTTTGAAAAATGTTTTCCATCATAAAGCTGAGAGACATTTCACTATGTCAATCTTTCTCAAGTCAGTCTCATGGTTTCAAAATTAGATAGCAAGGGAGTTAATAATATTATTATAAACAGAAAGAAGACAAGTTGGCAGCTGTGTCCTGGACTAGGTGCTAGCTGGTGACATGTGAGAAAGGCAGATTCAGCTGGACATGAGACATGGCTTAGTAAGTAGAACTAGAATTCATTCAGGATGAATGAAGAAGAAAAGCTAGGCCTGAGAATGAGCTGAAGGATCAGTGATACCTAGGAGTTTTGCCTTGCTGAATAATCTGTCCTAAAACTTGTTCTTTCTGTAACTTTAAAAATTCTTATTTCTCTTATAAACATTTTTTTAAGAACTTCAATTATCTCTTTAGGTCTAAGAGAACAGTCTTCCTATTGGGTTAGTAGAGAGAGGGAATGGAAAAAGAAGGCCATTGGGAATAAGAGGAAAGTAGTGACCCTCCAGTTTGAGATCGGGAGGATTGGTAACACAGAAATGGAGCCCTAGGTATGCAATCTCCCTTAACTCTGTTCTAATATGCTTCTAAGGGTTGCCATGTATGACTGTACAAGCTGCCTCCTCTGCAACTCCTGAGAGTACTATTTACATAGATTTGGATGTGAAAGGAGCTTCTTGGAAAGGAGCAATGTGGGAATATTGCTATGGTAGCCAGAGTAATGGATCTTCCAAAGACATCAGTGTCCTAGTTCCTGGAATATGGGACTTTGTTATGTTATATGGCAAAGGGAAATTAAAGTTTCAGATGGAATAAAGACTGTTAGTTAGTTGACCTTGAAATAGGGAGATTATTTTGGATATACGAGGGGTCCCAGTCTAGTCACATGTACTCTTGGCAGAGTGAGAAAATGAGACAGAAATAGAGGAAGGATTGATTTGAAGTGTAAAAGGGTCATAACCAGTCATTGCTAGCTTTGAAGATGAAAGAAGGGAGTCATAGCCAAGGAATTCAAATGGCCTTTAAAAGCAGGGAACAGCTCTTAGTTTACAGACAGGTGGAAAACTGGGACCTAGGTTCTATACCCACAAGGTACTGAATTCTGCCAAAAGCTTCAATAAACAAGAAATGGATTCTCCCCTACAGCCTCCAATAGGTGGTAATCCATCCATCTGGTTTAATTTGGGGGGCAGAAACCAGCTAATACATTAATTTGTTGAACCCCTTTCTTCAGATAATCAATCTGTAGGTTTTATGCTTTAAAATTAAATAACATTTAGTTGCAAAAGAATAAACTAACCCTTCTCCAAACTCATGCAGTATAAGAAATGTCTTCTCTTCATCGTTTTTACCAATATGCTCTGCAATAAAAGTACCACATTCCATAGAAAGAATGACTCAAAATGGCAAAATGATAAAGGCCAAAAAAGAATTCTGCCTTTTAGAGAAATTCCAATGAGGAATTGTTTCAATTATCTATTGCTGCATATAAAACTACCCCAAAACTTAGTGACTTAAAACAGTAACAATTTCATTATTTTTCAGAATTCTGTGGATCAGGAAGTCAGAAGCAACATAGCAGGGATTACTCATCTCTGCTTCATATGGTATCTTCTGGGGCTGAAGAAGCCAAGATGGTCTCTTCACTCATATATCTGGCAACTCACCTGGGATGGTTTGAACAAATGGGGGTTGACTGAAACAACTCAACTAGTGTTACATGTCTGGGGTCCAGGATCTTGCTGTTGGCTGGGCTCTTCAACAGTCCTCCAGGTATCCTCTCCCTTATCCAACATCCCCAACTCCACCTTGTCTTTCCATGTGGTGTCTCCAGCAGGGTAACCTGACCGCTTGAATGGTAGGTGGGTTTCAAGAAAGAGGGAGCAGAAGCTGCCAGTTTTCTTAAAGTCTAAGTGTGAAATGACACATCACTTCTGCTTCAGAGTCTTTTCCTTAAAGAAATTTACAAATCTCTATAAAATTCTCCCTTTTCCATCTTAGTGAAACTCGGGCTAGAGTTACCACAGATAGTAACTGTCAGCATTCTATGTAACCTAGCATTAATTAACAAAGATTTAGAATTCCACTGTGAAATCCCTTAGTAATGCCCCAGAAGCTGTGAGACTCTCACATGATAGCAAGATGCAGGTAAAAGTCAAAGGAAAGATGTTGTGTGGCCTTCTTCATTACCAACGAAATTGTACCTCTCCAATCCACCACTAGTAGCTCCTTGAATTATGGCTACAGACTGACTTTTCACCCTACTTAACGTTTGACAGTGTGATAGATTGGATTGTTGGCTCCAATACCTAATCTCTCATTGTGTCCAGCCCTTTGACCTTACGACTTTGTAGTTCTTCCCACTAGAAGCGGAGTGTACTTTATCTGTCCTTGACTTTGGACTCTTGCTTTGGCAATGGCATGTGTGCATAAACGACAGTTGCCAGTTTGGCGAATAGGCCTTAATATTGCTTGATTTCATTTCCTCTCTTATGCTTCTGCCATTACCATGAGATAAGTATGTTCTGGCTGGTCCACCAGTCCAAAGAAGATGAGAAATATATAAAGTAGACCCAGTTTTAACACACAAATGGAGCATTGCCTAGTGAAGACCAACCTGGGTCAGCCAACCTCCATCTAATCTGCAGATGTGTGAGTGAGAGTAATTGTTCTTTTAAGCTGCTGAGTTTGGAATGGCTTATTATGTGACATTATTTTGGTAATAATTGTCTAATACACAGGTCAGTACTAAATCACAACAGGAAAGTTTTCCTGTGACTTCAAGCAATGGTTGTCATGATGAAATTCAGGAATCATAAAATCAAAGAGATCTAACCACCTAGCCAATGTCTGAGATACCTGTATTACCAAATGTTCTCCAAATCTGCCAGACTCAGTGAATTCCCAGCTTTATGATATACTTGCAAGAGTACAAATGACAAGCCAGAAGGATGAAAAGAACATTTAATGGATGTGTTAATTCATACTTTTACAGATGGAAACTAGCTGAGAAGCCTTTACAACAGCAGGAAGACTAGCCAGATTTCTGCCAATTGCTAATATGTGACTTTGAGCAGATTTCAAAGCCAAGCGGTAGAAACAGAAACTGTGCATTATATAAATAAGGCTTGTACCTCAGACCCAAAGAGAGCCTTGGTCAAACAATAGTCAGTCAATAGTGTTCTCAGCTTATCTGAGAGGTGGATCACGGATTCATGGTGACAGATTCATGGTGACAATGCAAAGAATAAGGACATACAGCTGTTATGAAACAAATATGCATATGGCTGGTCAAAGCCAATAATTTCCCTCTCTCAACTGTGGAGTAAGGGAAAACACTTTGATTTGGATAAAAGCAACTATTTTATTGAATGTATTTAGAAGTACGTGTTTATAGGTGCCTTCTTTTTAGCTTAGCATACAATTGAATCACACATTAGTTGATATTTTTAATATATCAATCATATAAAAGCACTGCTATCTACATGGAAGACAAAATAAGAATTAGGTTGAAATGTAACTTAGGTTCAACACAGAGGCCTTGAAAAGAGCTCACAATTTGTTTTAAACTTTTGCTCTAGAAGCAATTAGCATCTAGACAATTGATGTGAAAATTATAGTTTCATTCATTGTCACACAGAAGATGATTATTTCATAAAGCTGAGTCTCTGTTCAGATTTAAAATATTTTCTGCTTGTATAGCAGTATTAAATATATTGTCTGCAGTATCTCACCCTTATTCTATAGGTTATGTCAACATGACATTCCTGAAAGTAATGTCAATGAAACATGAAATTAATTTTCTGTGGCTTACTAGCTTTTGCCAAAACAGCAGTCATTTCTTTAAAGTGGTTACTTAAAATGCAGCTATGCTCTGTCTATGGAAGGTTTAATTTTTTTTAGGACTTGGTCTTTTTATGATTACTCCTTACATGACTGAAAGATATCAAAACTCACATGCTTTTGTGATGCTTTGTGCCTGAGAGATCTGTAAGCCCATTCCCCAGTGAGGCCCTACAGTAAATTTTAACATTTATCTGCTGTCCTCTACTATATAAATGGCAACTTAGTGCTTTTTACGAAGAGAGAAAGAAGATCAAAAGATACAGTCATAAATCAGAGGGAGTAGGGGCGAGGAGGAGATTACCAAAATGCTTTGGAGGGAGACGGTTATCCCACTTGAACACCACAGGTTCTAGAGTTTCCTGCAGCAGTCAAAGCCTTTGAAACCCGAGTTCTTTCTATATGCTGTCATAGCTGACTGAGAGAAAGAAAATTGTTCATTGCATTTCCTCTTAAGACCAATTACTTCATCTCACTCCCATTAAGAATTGTCAGAGTTGGTTGGAGAAAAATGGGTATCACCCCAACTTTAGCAATGAAGGCTTACTGGACATTCCAGAGAAAACCCACTCATGCCCTCTTTGAAATGCATAATAAAAAGACAAAATAGGCATGGCTATTTAGAATGCTTCATTTACTCAAGAAGGAAAGGATTTGTCCACATCTAAAATTTTTTACATACCTATTCGATTAATGACATCACAATTGGGACCCTGGTGAAATGCTTAAGCCAGAAAGAAGGTTCCCAGGAATCTTATACTGTAAGGCATGCATTGTCATTGCTAAAGGCATGACAAATACTAGGCCAGGATGAAAAAAATCATATTTTATAATTCATGAATCAAGGAGCATTTATTAAGGATGCAGTTTGGATCACGTATCATGTTAAGACTTTTAATATTTATGATTTTATTTAGTTGTCCCATTGTCCTCATTGTAAGGACTGTCCTCTTTTCAGTAAGTAGAGTTAAGGAACATTCTGAGGTTACTGCTTCTAAGTGTCAAACTGAGACCAGTACTTAGACTTTTTTTTATCCAATTACAGGTTATGGCAATGGTCAGATCAAAAAATTAAGACTAATTTGAGAAATGTTGAACCATAAAAATGGAGAAGGAACAACAAAAAAAAGAGAATAAAAGAATATTTACATTAATAAATTTACCAAATAACTTCTGCTTTGCTCCAAAAAGTATTGAACATAACTTATGAAAACCCCTGTGGTATAAGAAATAAAACAAATTCATTAGTAGCAAGAAAAAAATGTCAATAAGGTTAGAAAACAAGACACTTATTCATGAACAAAAACATTAAACATAGAACTAGTTTTGCAATTTTAGTCAATCCCAGGTATTCAAACTTGTAATGGTGTAAAGAAGAAGAAAATACTTGCAACAAAAGTACTTTTTGTGTTGACAAATGATGACATTAGTACCAGCAGTACAAGTCTAATTTTTATAATTTTAGTTGAGGTTTCTTAATGTGGCTTATTGATATAGATATTGCATATAATTCTGATTGAGGTTTATTAATGTGGCTTATTTATGTAGATATTGTGCCCCAAGGTACAGGTGGTTCCATTTGTGAGCATGTGTATATTACATTATAATTTATTTCCATATCGAGTATAAAAGAAAATGTGTGAGATATCAGTCACAATCTGAATGATGACTCTGTCAGACAAAAGAAAACATCCACAACTGGACGGTATTAATGAAAAGAAAATGACAATTCTTCCGGCATGTAGGATAATGGCAGGCACAAAGAGAAGGGAATTCTATTGAAGCTTAGATCAGAATGTAGGGCGACTAGGTCTAGACCGAAGGCTTACTGTCACGTAGAAAGAAAATCATTCACAAAGGATATGTCACCTAGGAAGGCATGAAAAATGCAAGAACAACTTAGGAAATTTTTCCCAGTCAGAAAAAAAAAGTGCCAAGAAAACTGGATCAGAGAGATGTGCATGAGTGAGAAACCGGAATTATCACCAACCCAGATGTCAGGAACTGGAGCTCAGTTTTCATATAAGAAAGAAGCCAACAAGAGGTATGCTTCCTCAGTTGAACAAGGAAATATACAGAAAAAGCTAAGTTGGTCTGGGTTGGAGAAGTGTGGACAGGCATCTAGGGCAAAACATGGCATGCGTAAACCAAACCTTTATATACAGACAGCAGGTAGTATGATTCTCATCTTGAAAGAACAGTTTTTAATTTAAAAATCAATTTTCCTATGTATTAGTCCATTTTCATGCTGCTGATAAAGACATACCCAAGACTGGGTAATTTATAAAGGAAAGAGGTTTAATGGACTCATAGTTCCACGTGGCTGGGGAGGTCTCACAATCATGGTGGAAGGTGAAAGGCACATCTTACATGGTGGCAGGCAAGAGAGAATGAGAACCAAGTGAAAGAGGTTTCTCCTTATAAAACCAACAGATCTCAAGAGACTTATTCACTACTAAGAGAACAGTATAGGGAAAATTGTCCCCATTATTCAATTATGTGGGAATTATGGGAACTGCAATTCAAGATGAGATTTCAGTGGAGGCTCAGCCAGACCATATCACCCTATTCCCAGGGAATGATTATAGGGATCATCAACAATAGAATAGTGTCTTTGTTTGGCCGATTTGTCACACCAAGTCTAGTAAAATTGCTGATCAGATGAAATCCACTGCCACTACCTCTCGTTCCCCTCCAAGCACCCAGTATCCCATTACTGCCTCCTGATGTTCTGAGCTGCTCCCCGATCTTCATGTGCTTTATTTCTTCAGGACCTCAATTGCCTCACCATTCCAAATTCTTCTTGTCTTCACTTGCCTAGTCAGTCAGTGTTCTTCAACTCACTCGCAACCTTGCAGATTGCTTGGGCCAGTAGAATAAATGAGCAACAAGAGTGAGTTGTGCTGCACCCTTTAACACTTGGGGGTGGCTAAAGCTTTTCTGCAGTTCTCCACCATAACCCCATTCCACCCAGGCGTGAGGAGGAGAAGCAGTGATGTTGGTGAAGTCAAGGCTGGCTAATGGAGAGTGCATCAGTAGAAGGTGTACGATTATGGAAAGCTCCTCCTCCTCCTGCTGTTTTTGCTTTGTTTTTTGCTTTTTGAGACGGGGTCTCGCCCTGTCGCCAGGCTGGTGTGCAGTGGTGCTCTCTCGGCTCACTGCCATCTCCGCCTCCCGGGTTCAAGCGATTCCCCCGCCTCAGCCTCCAGAGTAGCTGGGATTACAGGCGTGAGCCACCGCGCCCAGCCCGTGCTGTTGTTTACTGTGCTTTCTTTGCTGGCGACTTCTCAGCATTTTTCTCTTTATGCTTTGGTTCTCCTTTTACATATTCTGTGTGGATTCTCTATTTTCTTCTTTTTCTTCCCCATAGGCTGATGCAATCCCATGGGGCAACCTGTGTGGTATCCAGAGGAAAACAGATATGGAATGAGAGGCTTAGGGGGAGCAAGAGACACTTTCTCCCCTTGACGCTTTTTAAAAGGCTCGTCTTTCTTTTGCTTCTCATTGTCAAACTGATAAGACTTGAGGATTTAGGTTACTGGGGCCCACACTAAAGGAAAGGGGTCAAGGAGGCTACTTAATTGAATTTGAAT
This sequence comes from Theropithecus gelada, assembly GCF_003255815.1. Lineage (NCBI taxonomy): Eukaryota > Metazoa > Chordata > Mammalia > Primates > Cercopithecidae > Theropithecus > Theropithecus gelada. Next base: position 146,278,678 of record NC_037668.1, read on the forward strand.
CAAATAGGTAAAAGGAGTTTTCCTGTTGATACAGGGTCTTAGGCCACTACCCCGAGTCAAGAATCTCAGAAAGGATTTGGGGATCCTGTCCTATACAGTAATAACCACCACTGGAATTATAATAGACAACAGCCGTCTTTCCACCTCCTTCCTAGAGGCACAAACTAATATGACATTAAGCCCTGCCAGTACTGCAATTTTCATTCTAACCTGAAGAAAATTCTTGTGGCTGTTTAGAGAGCTTTTCAGTCAACGCCCCTCCGCCCCACCCCCCGTCCACCAAAAACAAAAAACCCTCACAAACTAACAAAGTGGAAATTTCAAGTTAGTAGGATCAAGATTTGGGAATCAAAAAGCCTTTAAGGCTGGGCACGGTGGCTCACCCCTGTAATCCCAATATTTTGAGAGGCCGAGGTGGGTAGATCAGCTGAGGTCAGGAGTTTGAGACCAACCTGGTCGACATGGTGAAACCCTTCCTCTACTATAAATACAAAAATTAGCTGGGCATGGTGGTGGGTGCCTGTAATCCCAGCTACTTGGGAGGCTGAGGCAGGGAGAATCGCTTGAACCTAGGAGGTGGAGGTTGCAGTAAGTAGAGATGAAAAGCCTTTAAATCTCCCAAATTGCATCATTTAGGTAATTCTTACTTTACCTACAGATAGCACCAATCCTGGACGGACATACCTTTAGGATTGTGTCGTTTCTTATATTTCCCCCAAATTCTATAATCCCAAACCTCCCACAGGATTGGTCAGAAGATATGGAAACAATCACCAATGAGAGCCAACACCTCTGCTAAAACTGAGTGGATTAACAATATGTGCTAAATGGACTGAGGACATGACTGATTGAATTCAATGAGAATTAAATCAGAATTCATTCTATTTCTCGTAGGGGAAGGCGAGGTGAGAAGTGAAGTGATGAAGGAAAAAATATGTATGTGGGTGCTTAATTGACTTGTACTCATTTACAAGCTACAACCCATTGTCTTTGTTCTTTTCATATGTTCTGAAACTCTTAGAAATTCTCAGAGGAACAAAGTCATATAAGTGTAAAACCATGACGATAGAGTATTGCTATTTCCCAGTACTATTAAGTCTGCTATAATGGTCTTCATGAGTCAAGAGAAGATGGTGCCATTTTCCTTTGTATGGAAATTTTCAAAACATCAGGGAAGGGGTGGTTTAGACGATGTCTCAAAAATTCTTTTTCAGGAGCTATGACTTAACAATGTTGTAGCGAAGAGTGAAAAAGAAGGGATGGGGATAGGGAGTGAGTGAATCTATATGACAAATCTTGTAGTACAAGTGTTTGTGGTTAACCGAGAAACGCATTATGAGTCAAGCCTTTGGAAAGAGGTGAGTAATTAAAGACAAATGCTATGACATAATCATTTACACGCAGCAGAGAGATTTTAGATTAAATCTGGCCTGACCCACTGCTCGGCAAGTGTTATCATGGATTCTTGAGAGGTATTCATTTATTTACTTTCTAATTTGGCCCATATGTTTTCTTGAAAACAAAGAAGTTTATATTTCCCATGGGAACTAGCCTGAGTCCAGTGATGGTTAAGAAGGTTGGTGTATTTGGGAACACACAGCTCTCCTGTGTGCACCGTCAAACTCAATGAGCAACATGTCAGCTTGAAAACACCTTATTTGAAAAAAGCCAAGGAGTTTTGCTGTAGCACTTTTACTGGAATACATTCTGTATTTAAGGAGGTTACTCTGTGCACATTTGGATGACTCAGTAAAACATCAGTTAGAGCAATAATTTGCCATAACAACAAAAATCATATGTACTGACTTTTACTTTGCAACTCTTCAACCTGACCCCCAACACACACTCACCTACACACACACACACACACACACACACAATTTAGCTTCATCCTGTATTTCGTTCACCATCCATATCAATCTGATGTCAAGAAACCAGCGTTTGAAGCAAGAGACAATTTTAGCCTTGTTTCTTTCTTAATCCTAGCACTATAATACAAAACATGCTATGTAACTCCAGGAGATGGCTGCGTGGTTATCCAATTCCTATTAAATTTTAGCTGCTGCCTTTATTGAATGCAGGAAACAGGAGTGCAGAGGGGGCAGGGATGAGAGAGAGGGCCCGAGTCACTGCCTTTTGTTCTTTATATTGGATGTATGTGGAATTGTTAAGGTCGGGTTTTCTGCAGAGTGAAAGGATAGTAGGTACTGTTTGCAGAGCTGACCCAGTTCCTCCAGGCATTTCAGAGCATTCTATGAAAGAGCTATACACTTGTCTTTCGAGAAAAGGAGAACTCATGGTCACACTTATCCCTCCAAAAAGAATGCAGCTTAAAATTCAGGGCCTTTAACCAATTAAGTTACAGAGTGAGAATTAAGAATTACAAATTGGCACCTAGTTTCTTTTCAGGATAATTCTTTCCTAGTAGCAACCATCTGGTCACATTCTGTTTTCTTGTAGGGTAAAGAATAAATGTACACTGCAGGAAAAAGGAGCTTTACAGTGGGTAAGAAAGAACCAGCATTTGGGAACAGTACCAGAGAGAAACGCACATTTAGACTTGGTAGTGAAGAGAGCATGGGCTTACTAGCCAGTTACCATGTTCCTGGGAGCTTTGATGATCTGCCAAAACATGACAGATGTTCAGAAAGGTAAGGAGGCTCAAGTCACAGCCTTTTAAATATTACTATATGGGTGTTTATGGGTGTGTGTTTTGGTATGTATGCATGTGTGTGTATATTTCTCTCCCAGTGTTGATAGCATATTTCCATAAAGATTGTTATACTGGGGAGATTAAAGCAACTGCAGGAATCCACTGTACTTTTTTCTAGGGTTTTTATTATTGTTTTTGCCTTTGCCCTCATCCCTTCTAAATTGTTTCGGTTATTATTGAGGCTTATACTATACATTGTTGAACAAATGCCAGCTCTATGGAAACCACAGTTCTGCCCATCCATGGGTCACTTTGGTACATTTTGTTTGGAGCAGCAGTAACAGAGTCCAGTTTCAAAGGAGAGAACTCACAACAGAGGTGGGCAGGAATTTCATTATGCCACATGTGGCAGGCAGGCTGCTCTGCCCATTTCAGTAATCAGCAACCTCGTGGGGCACAGACAGATGAGAAGGGATACTCTACTGCTTCCCTATTTGGCTCAGCCCTTTCCTCCCTAACCTCTTTCAAACTCACCTAATGAAGGCCACATAATGAGGCTTCCCTGAGAAACCAGGACTATTGATAGGAAGTCTTTACAAGGGTCTGAATCCACCTACCTCTCTCTAATTTTTCTTCCTCCTCATGAGGTCTTCTTTCCTAGTTCGTTAGTTTATATTTTCAGTATACTTTCAATTTCATAACTGACCTAACCTTTCCATGTGATTGCACCTGCAGCTTTCAAAATGTGCATATGGTGACTTTTCTCCAGATGTTGCTGCACCTCAGGGAAGGGCAATTACTTCCCATGGTCGTCCTGCTGTTTATACATTTAACAGTTCAGTTAGGTCTTGAATTGTTTAGCTAAATAGTTGTGCTGGCTTATAGAAATTAATGAACGAAACAAGGACTGGATTTCACAAGTATCTTTGAACTTCAAGTCTTGCATTTCACACCAGGAAGCCAATTTCACACAGAACTTTCCTATTTCAACAACTAGAAACAAAGGGGAAAGCATCGCTTAAACAAACTGGCATTTAGAATCCAGCCTTAAAATCTAAAATTGAAGCTAACTTTATGTTTTCTAATTTCCCTTTGCTGCAATATTTAAGCATTCAATTTTTAAGTTGAATACACATTGATGCTTATAAAAGAACAGGAACAACAGAGTACTGAATAACTGGGATAGAAAATGGGCTAAATGAGGAAGCGAAAACACATAGGAATCTTAACCCTTCTGATTTCTTTGTTCTTATCATCATACAATTTAAGCTCAGAGATGACCTGTGTAAGTTATCACCTTCTTTACTTCTTAGAAGTTTCAAGTAAACAATTTCCCCTGTTTTGCTTGACTTTTGGCAGAATGCCTGAAAGCATTCAAGACATAAAAATAGTCCCCAAGAAAGGAAAAATACATTTCATTACTTATATTCTATAAAATATAGAATATGTTTTATATGAGTTATCTGATTCCAAAATCACTATGCCTGAGTTTAATGCTTCACTAAATTGTTCACCTCATTGTCTTCCAGGATGAATTTACTTTTGACTATTATAAACACCATGTTTATCTGTGCAAGCCAGTATATTAATCACACTGCTGCAGCTCCTACATCCTTTTTAATTAGCATGGATACATTTATCAACTGAGCAAATGAGAGAGCTAAGGGGTTGGGTTTTAGAGTCAGTTTAAATGACAAATATATTATAGGCAGGTTGTATAATCTCTGATTTTTGGGGTTTCCCAGGCAGTGATGATAAACCTGGCCATAATTGTACTGAGGGAAGTTATAAGACAGTGAGAAGGTTCTAACAATGAAAACTGAAGTGAAGAATTTAGGGAAATGCCTTCTTCACCAATATTTCTGGGCCATGTCTTGATATTCCATAAAATAAAACTAAATATAGGTGGGCTAAATATAGCTAAAACTGTGCCTCCATTATGTTCCAGATTTTGTCTAGTTTTATCCAAAGCACTGGGACTCAAGTTCAGCAAGAAATTTTACTTCCAGTTTCCACAATTTTAAATATTTTCAAATATTTTGAGAACTTCTGGTTTGATCTAGGGTATACTACCCAGTAAAAAGGGGTGTGCTGTTCTGTCACTCTTACTTCCCATTATAATTTTCTCCTTTCCTCTTCCTCATCTCTTGAAACAAATCTTAGCTTTTATTCCCGGTAAACTCCAAGGAATAGCCCAATAACCAATCTCGAGAACTTGTCAAACGAATCTGGTTTATGCTATCACTACCTCCTTATTTTGATGGTGCCACTGACCATTTTGGGGTCTTCATGCTACTAAAATGACATGTAAAAAAGCGTCTCAGTGTTTGCTTGGGTGATTAATCTTGGTGATCAAGAAGAAGTTGGATTGCTGCTTCACAGTGGGGACAAGAAGAATTATGGCTGGATTCTCAGGGATTCTGAGGGCACCTTTTTGTGCTTCTGTGTCCAGTAGCAAAAGTTAATGGAAAAATGATAGCAACCAAGAGAAGTCAGGACCAGTATAAATTGAAGGTTTGTGTCATTCTAGCAGGTAAAGAGCAAAATTAGCTGAGATGCTGAGCGAAAAGAAAACATGGGATGGAGAGTGGGAGACAGACACGCATATTTTCTCTCTTGCCTATTGTGTTGTGTGGTATCTGTGCTAACTATTTTCTCCATTTTCCTTTACTATTATTTTATGGTTGAATCATTTTAAAGCTTAGTGTTTAGGTCACAGAATATTCACATGGGACTGTGACTGGATTATAAGACTAGTTAACCCCTCACAGAGATGGATACTGTGCCTGTTGCTCAGGATGGAGATGTTGACTATTGGGACTTGGTGTCTCTCCTTTGTGAGAAGAGGATGACAGAGTTTTCATTTTATGAAGGATGGTTGTATCCTGATGTTATTGCTTTATAAAAGTTCAAACACATGTAGAAGGAGGTGTGTCAGTATGAGTAAACAAAGTGTTGAACAGTCCTGCTTGTTACACTCTTGCTTCTTGCTCCAATTCACCATTCTGTGCTCTGCTCTGTGATGCTGAGTCTGGGACTCTGTGAAGCACATTTCTTTTTTGGCAGGTGGTTTCTGCCCATAAAGGGTACTAGAGATTGGGAGACAGGAGTGCGGAGAAAACGTTTGCTCCCTCCTATTTCTGCAGAATCCCCCAGAATTGGCCCTCCGCAGCATAGGTAGTTGGATTCTAGGGGATTCTCGGGGCATCTTTTTGTGCTTCTTTTAGCATTCCCAGAATCAGCCTCATGGAATCCTCTTGGCAGTTCCACTGCAGCCAGGAAGCACTCTCCATTCCCATCTCACAGGTCTGGGTTCCAACTCAATGGGGACCCTTCCCCAGGCAACAGATGAGTGGCACTCTTTCTCCACGGGTCAGAGGCTCAGCTATGTGAGGTCTTTCCTTCCAGTTCCTGAAGGGTCTACACAAGCCGTGTCCTCAGAAATCTGAGTCCAGCTACCCAGCAGCATGCTCTGAGCTTAACTACCATCTCTTCCTTTCTCCTCCAGTCCTTACTTTCTGCAATTACTGTTTCTGTGTTACTGTTTGCTTTTTAGTTTACCAACACCTGTTTAGTTTATTCATTGCATCACATTATCTCTGTTGAAATATGGTTTCTGTTTTCTTGATTGGACCCTGCCTGAAAAAACAGATAACTGTTATAAAGCCTTTCATCTGAAAAGAGAAAGAATGGGAAGAAATCCCAAGGGGTCAGTGATCCAAAGCACACACCATTTTCTCCTGGAAAGAAAAACAGGGTTTCTTACACGGGCAGTAGAGTAAGTTCCTTGGACAAGCCCTGTCAGCCTCCAACTCTGCACTCTGGAATATTTCCCTGCCCGTTTTTCTAGGGACACACTGGGGGTCCTCTCCTTCCTCCTGGTGAGTGTTTGAGGACATGGTTCATCAGGGAATGAGCACTCCCAAGCCTTCATCATTAGCCTTTATCTTTCTCTAAACACAAAATTCCCTAATGACCTTCGTCAAATTGTGATCTTTTACTTATTTAATTCCAAGGACTAGTAATCTAGTTATTATGGGTCGTGGTCTTTGAGCCTAAAATTTGGCATGGATATTTCTATTTTCTCGTCAGAGAACTTCATTCTGTTATTATTAGTAAGTATTTATTAAGTACATCCTAAGTAGTAGAAACACAACAGTAAATGACATGTAATCCTTGTTTTATACAATTCACAGTTTGGTGGAGATGAGAAAATCAGACATTTAAATTAGGCAATTCTAGTTGCAATGTGAAGAAGAGATCATAGTTTGGAGGGGTGGGAGACTCTGGGGAGGGGGGTAACACTGGTGTTTGCATGGGGTGCTAAGGGGATACTTCAGTCTTGATGAGGTGAGGAAGGGAAGACTTCCTGGGAGAGTGACATTTGAGTTAATAGTAAGACAAGGAAAATGAGAAACACTCAAGGTGATTGAAAATTAGAGAAACATGATAGATATTGATAATAACTGATCCACCCAATTGGCCCAAGGGGAGCGCCTACTTCCTTTTTTAACCCCAAAGAAAACGAGCTCAAGCCCATACACATTAGATTAGCCCAACATTCAGTTATCTCCCACTTGCAGTTTTTCATGTTTCTGAGTTTTCTCAAACTCCAAAGGCTTGCATAATCCAACAGAAGGTCACCACCCTGACTTGAACACTCAAGAGTGAAGAGCCTGGGGTCTGATCAGTCTGCTATTGCTTTTGCTTCTTGCTGCCGCTTGGTGACACTGTTGACAACTGGACCTACAGAGCCCACAAAAGATGCTGATAGACCACAGACCTGTTGCTACGGATCTTAAAGTTTGCAGGGTCCACATCCTCAGCACCAGTCCAGTGGAGTGAGGGATGCCTAGGCTCAAAGCATGGGTCTTTTGATCCCATATAAAGTCATTCTCTAAGATGATAACCACTGTGGGAGTATACTATCAGGATTAAACCAATCATTTCTGTCCTGCAGACCTGAAATTCCTCATCTTTTTTTTTCCTTTCTAAGAATTCACACCACTAAAAGTCAAGTAGCTTATTTATTTGATCCTGAAAATGGTTCTTTCTACCCACTTATTCCTGGACAATTAACATAACTGCACACTTTCTCATCACCACCTCATCTTCTTCAGGGTTCGTATACATAACTGTAAGAATAGGTAGCCCCTCTTTGTTTGGGAACACTGCGTTCAGCGTCTAAAGATTATTTGCTTTTCTAAAGATGGTTGAAGTGACTTCCATGTACCTCTCTCAGAAGAGAAAGAGAAAAAAATCCAAGTTAAACATTCAACAGGACATTTACTACAGAAACACTAGAGGGGCTGAAAATAGTTCGTGTTAATGGAATATAGCTATTTAGGTGGGATGGTGAAACATGAAATAGTGAAAGATGAGACACCAGAGATACACAGGAATGTCCTTGCTGACATGCTAAGGAGTTTGGATTTACTTCTGAAGCAATGGAGAATGCATGAAGGATTTAAGAAAAGTGGCATGAAATATTTGGGTTTTAGAATGGCCACTCTAGTGAGAAAAACTGATTGAAAAGGGCAAGTTTACAAAAATTGAACAACAAATTGAACCGTGACCTTAATTATTTTCCATTTATTAAAATTATGGTAGAATATCTATAACATAAAACTGACCATCTTGGCCATTTAAAATGTATAATTTGGTTGTATTCAGTACATTAGTAATGTGTGTCCATCACTACCATTTCCATAATACTTTTCACCTTTTAAAATCGAAACTCGATAGCTATTAAACTATAATTCCCCATTTCCTCCTCCCCCCAGCCCCTAATGATCACCATTCTACTTCCTGTCTTCAACATTTTGAAAACTCTGAATACTTCATATAAGTGGAATGATAAAGTATTTGCCTTTTTGTGACTGGCTTATTTCATTTAATGTAGTGTCCTCAAGATTAATACACATTGCAGCATATATCAGAATTTTGTTTCTTTTTAAGGCTGGATAATATTCCACTGAATGTACATACCACGTTTTTGCATATACATTTGTCCATCAATGGACACATGGGTTGCTCCCACATTTTAGTTATTGTGAATACTGCTGCTATGGACAAACATCTCCTGACAAAGAAAATTCCTTGACCTGATGGCCTTGCTAGTGAATTCTATCAGTCACTCAAAGAAGAATCAATATGAATCCTTCTCAAACTTTTTCAAAAACTTTAAAAGGAGAGAACACTTTCTAACTCATCCTTGGAAGACAGCATTACCCTGATACTAAATCCAGACAAGACACTACAAGAAAACTACAAGTCAATAATCCTTTTGAACATTAATATGAAAATCCTTAACAAAATATTAGCAAACCAAATTCAACAGCATATTAAAAGTATTATATACTATGACAAAATGAGACTGATTATTAGAATGCAAGGATGGTTCAACTTAAAAAAAAAGTCAATCAGTGTAATATACCACATTAACAGAATGAAGAGAGGATAGAAATGGTAGTTTTAATTGATACAGAAAAACATTTAACAAAATTCAATAATCTTTGATGATAAACACCATGATCTTAATTTTGCTAATACCAGCCTTCATCAGCCGAGCTAAATAGTCATGATCAAAATTTGTAAGAGTATCTGCTTCTATAAAATAATATTAATATTATTGGATCTTTGAGATAGGTTTGTCCTTATAGGTACATGTAGCTTTTCACCAAATTTTTTCTTGCCATGGGGCATTTTTTTCCATTTTATTATAATGAGAAGTTTTCGTGAAATATTTAGCTATCCACATTGTCTTCTGAAAAATAATAAAGAATTTAAATTATTCTTCAGCTTTTAGGGGACGGACTGCCTATCCCTAAGTTTTTGAAGAAAAACACCCTAACTTTTAATTGTACATATTCAAAAGTTTTGCTGTTTCCTTTTCTCTGACATTTTGCCAGTATCTGCTGATCTTTTTGTAATATTTATAATCACCAGAGCTCCCAATAGTTCATATCTTGGAACTGAAGATGGGTGAAACCAGCTGTATTGGGGGGGGGTTGGTGAACATCTTGAACTATTTTTCAAATTGTGTTTGGGGTTCAAGGAAAATCAAAACATATTTTCATATTTTACCAAGAACTTTTTTTCCTCCTAATTTTAAAATGATGTCTATTTTAAAGGAAATTTAATCCATATGTTACTAAATTCCTTACACTTACCTCATCAAAATTTGTTTCTGTAAGAGCTATTTGATGTGCAAGAAGCCTTGGGAGTTGTTTTATGAGAGTTTTTTAAGAGAATTTTTTTTTTCTTAGAAACAGGAAGTCAAATTTTCTAGGTGAAGACTGACTCAAGTGCAGCTTTTGCCAACTGTAAATTGCCTAATCAGCCAAAAGTCCTCAATTTCATACAAATTTTTGACTTATCAAAATTTATATGAATCCTGATGATGTTAACATTAATTTCTTTGCTTTTGCACTTCATCTCAACTATTCTTGCAAGGTAGTATTTCTATAATAATATATCACACTTTTTAAAGGCAAAGATTCTTCTCAGTTTTGATCTAAATTTGAGATTCCCAATAATATTTAAAATATCTATTATATTTCTCATTTATGGTAAGATCTGGTTATGTTACCAACAGTAAAGCTTATAGAATCAACCCCTCCTCAAAACATACACACCCATACTCACACACACACACACACACAAACATCCCTCCCAACATGTACAAGCACAGATATCAAACATATAGTTATTATTCTGTTATTCAGATGCTTCTTTTAAGACATTGCTTTCCAAAGAATTTTCATTGAGTCACTTGCATCAGAATCACCTGTGGTATTTGTTAAAACGAAGATTCTAAGACCTCATCTCAGGCCTACTGAATCAAAATCTTTGTGTTAATGGATCAATAAAGATATGCTAGCTCAAGATTCACAATATATTATCAAATGAAATGGTGTATTTAGAAACTCTCTGTCAACCATTGTGGAAAGCAGTTTGGTGATTTCTCAAAGAGCTTAGAACGGAATTACCATTTGATACAGCAATCCCATTATTGGGTATATGCCCAAAGGAATATAAATTGTTCTACCATAATGACACATGCACATGTATATTCATCACAGCATTATTCACAATAGCAAAGACATGGAATCAGCCTAAATGCCCAATGATGGTAGATTTGATTTTCAAATGTGCTACATATATACAATGGAATATTATGCAGTCATAAAAATAATGACATCATGTCCTTTGAAGCAACATGGATGGAGTTGGAGGCTGTTATCCTAAGAAAACTGACGCTGGAATAGAAAACAAAATACTGCATGTTCTCACTTATAAGTGGGAGCTAAACATGGAGTGCATATGGACACAAAGAAGGGAACACCAGACACTGGGGCCCACTTGAGGGTGGAGGGTGGAAAGAGGGTGAAGATAAAAAGAACTATATATCAGGTACTATGCTTATTATTTGGGTAACAAAATAATCCGTACACCAAACCCCTGTGACACTCAATTTACCTATGTAACAAACCTGCACATTAACCTAAAATAAAAGTTTAAAGGCCAGGTGGGTGGCTAATGCCTGTAATCCCAGCACTTTGGGAGGCTGAGGTGGGCGGATCACTTGAGGTCAGGAGTTGGAGACCAGCCTGGCCAACATGGTGAAACCCTGTCTCTACTAAAAATACAGAAATGAGCTGGGTGTGGTGGTGGGCACCTGTAATCTCAGCTACTTGGGAGGCTGAGGTAGGAGAATCACTTGAACCCAGAAGTATGTAGAGGTTGCAGTGAGCCAAGATCACACCACTCACCACTGTACTCCAGCCTGGGTGACAGAGTGAAACTCCATCTCGAAAAAAAAAAAAAAAGTGGTTTTTTTTTTTTTAAGAGAAAACTCTCTGAAAACCATAAGATGCTATAAAAATTTATTTTTTAATACATTTTCACACAGCCCTTCCCTTTCTTGCTGGAATTTGGATATGCTACTGAAAGAGGAGCAGCTGTCTTGTGAGTGCAAAGCCACCAACCTTTAAGGTGGCTTTTGTCACATGAGAAAAATAAAACTGTTTAAGACAAACCCAACATAATCCTAAATGGTACAGTGACGTTAAGTAGTTTGTTGTTGGTGACTCACAACGTAGTAGTGGCAGTAGACAGTGAACTCCTTTCCACTTGTCCAGAGCCCACATTCTTTCACTTATGACTTGTTCTACGTTGTCATTTCCCAAGGGTCAGAGCACACGGCTCTATACTGGATGACATAAAGGATTATAAACATGAAGAGACAGAACAATGAGCTCTGCCTTCCAAAAACTTGCAGATAGGCAGGCAAGATGAGCCATAGTCACAATAACCTACAATACTATAACCTATAATACTAAACAGAAAAAGAGATGTTAGAAAATAGGAATCACTGAAGTGTGACTGTATTATTAGTATCATCATTCATAATCATTGTAAGGACCATTATTGGTAGCTGTAGTCACAGCGATAAGACTTCTGGTTAGTAAGTTGTCACTTCAGTGCTTCCTCTCTACATCTCTGGAGGGCCTACCAATAGACCAGGAGAAGAGGAACTGCTACCTTCTCTAGTGCAGCCCATCCCCTTCAGGTACAAATTCAGCCCAATACCACCTGAAGTCACATGCTCTGACTGTTGTTAGATTTGGGACAAAAATCCCCAGGAGCCCTGAAAAAACAGACAAGGTGCCCACAAAAATGCTTTAGAAGAAAGAGGTAGAGAGCCTCTAGTTGTCTTCTCTTTCAAGATGGTACTCTTGAAAGTGTGCCCACGAACTGTGCCCCCAGAAAACCTTTCTCCCATGCTCAGCTTCTACTGGGCACTCCCAGCCCCAAGGCCTGCCTGGTGTCGTTTCCCCAGGGGTCCACTTGTGTTCTCATGCAGCTGCTCATTGGACACAGCCTTCACTGAGACCTCTTCAACTCCAAAAATGATGTGATATGTGTGTTTTGTTTTTGTTTTGAGGGAGAGGAGGAAAGGAGGCACAAAGAGCCTAGAACAAAGGGTGTGCTTGATATAAAGAATCAGGGAAAGGAATACTTGGGGTCCCTGGCAAAATTTCAAAGTGAAGTTTATCCAAGCTGTCCTCTCACTCATTCCTCTACAGCCCCTGACCCTTTTCCACCTCTCTGCAGTCCTCACTTGCCCCAGATTTCCTCAGAAGTCCAGTGCCCTCTTTCCTCCTGCAATACGTCCTTCTCCTCAACTTCCCAAGGCACCAAACTTGGGAAAGCACCTTTCCCAAACTGTCCAATGCACCAGAATTCACTCCTCCTCTTTCCTTTCACATCACAAGCTTCTTCCTTTTACAGCAGCTTGGCAAGTGCTCAGAAAGCAGAAAGATTACAGTAATTCAAACAAAAGTAAGATGGTTCCACTGTAACCTTCCAAGGGATTTCCTGAATCACACAATATATATTTTTAATGTATAGAATTCAAAATATTATTGGTAAAAGGTTTTTATTGGTTATCTGCAGGATACCTGTTATTAAAAGCATTCTATGTATTTAGCCAACACAATTTTAATAGAAAGTTACATGAAATATAGAAAAGAAAAAATGCACAGCACCAGATACAAAATCAGTGCTGAAGAAATGTTTGTTGGATTATGTGTATATTCAAATTCTCACCATTAATGTCTGATGGCCTGGTGGTATAATCATGATGCATTTCTTTAACTATGAGGAAGATTAAATATAGTTAAGCCTTTTTCCTTGTTTAAAATCTGTATTAGGGAACTACTATATCCAAAACACCATGCTAGTTTGTGAAAGGAGAATGATAGAAAGATGAAAAAGACATGGTGCCCACCTTAATAATAATAAAAAAAACCCTACAAGATTGAAGGGAAGGCAAACCAAAGTGTAAATGGCATCAAAGATTGGTATTGGTGTGGGTATGGGGGCAAAAATGCTGATATTATTCCTGCCAAGAATATTTGTGCTTCTAGTTCCAAGCAAATATGTTCCTACTGCTGACAAATGTTATTCCAGAAAAGTAGACTGATGGCCAATCAGGATTACAGCATCCAACACAGTCCATGCATGTTCACACTTTACCATTTTTTCAGGTGACATTGCTGCATCTCACAATTTTTAAACTTCAAGAACATATATTGCATTTCTCACTCCCTATTTTCCATTCCATGACTGAAAGATAAAGGTTGTGGTTAAGCAGAAACTCCATGTCCAGGCTCAGGGAGAAAGAAAAATAAAACTCTTAGACTAGACAACTAAGGGAAAAAACATTTTCTGCAATAATTTTATATGATGGATAAGACTACAGGGTGGGTAATGTAGAATGAATAAACCAAAATGATAGAATGGATAAGCCAGAGACAATGAAAGTGAATATTTAATATCTCTCCCTATGTGCCAGGAACTGTGCTAAATGCTTCACCTTCATCAACACTTTTCTTACTTCTCAGAAATCCTTAGACATTGGAACTATTTTCACTTTACCAAGGAATTGGAGGCCACTAACAGTTAAATTTTCCAAGAGAACATAGAGAACATGTACTTGAACTGAGATGCTAATTCAGGATTTACTGACAGCAAAATCCATTTTCTTAACCACTTTCCTACACGTATTGTTAGTTTTTTCCCATGGGGGTAAGGGATGTACACTCACGGAAAAATGAAAATCATGAAGACAAGTTTTATTTCACTTCACTTTTTCTCCTCAAGACTGCCATTATTTCCTTTCCCCCCCTACTCAATAATTCACAGCCTGGCCTTTGCTTTTAGTCGATCTGAGTCACAAAATGTGCTTTGAAGTCCAAGCTTGGACAAAGTGAGATAAGGGCAGGCTGCAACCATCCTCAAAGAATTCCCATTTTGTTTATTTTACTCATAGGCCTTGATCTTTTGATCTGTTTGTTCCTGCTTTCAGGACACTTGAGTGCTTGCTTATGGCATGTCTTCCAACTCAAACCAGCTATTCAAACCCACAAGTTCCAATCTGGGCTCTTGTAAGTTAAGGTTCCCAGGTTCTTGGAAAGCCATGGGGACCTCAGACAGGGAGCAGGCAGGGCTGACTGCATGTGAGAATATGAGGGAGTAAAAACTGTTGGATTTTGTATTCATCACCCCCATAAATAGGCACAATGTTTTTGTACCTTGTAAACAGTCAAAAACATTCCCTCCCTTTCAGTGTGTATCACTTTGGTCTTCTCAACAACACAGGGAGGGGTGTTATAATATCACTTTGGTTTATAGATGAGGTAATAGACTTGGAGTGTGTTCACTCCATCAGTAAATAGCAAAGCTGAGACTCAATCTCAGATCTTCTGACCCCTGATAATATTCTTTCCCAGAGAGCATACTATCACTACTTTTTAAATATTAAATTTTATCTGCATTAAATAAGAAATGTAACTGGTTCATTGTTAATGAGGGCAACTTAAGTAGATCAAAACTAAAAGTGAGATTCCAACTCACCTACCATTTTGGCTTCTGTGACTTCTAGTCATCGACATGACAAACAACACATGGTAGTAACTGAGTTCTAACAGGCCAAGATGTAAGTCCTATGTTTTAAGATGAATATTGTATTAGTCCTTTTTCATGCTGCTGATAAAGACATACCTGAGACTGGGAAGAAAAAGAGGTTTAATTGAACTTTCAGCTCCACATGGCTGGGGAGGCCTCAGAATCATGGCAGAAGGCAAAAAGCATTTCTTACATGGTGAAGGCAACAGAAAATGAGGAAGATGCAAAAGCAGAAACCCCTGATAAAACCATCAGATCTCATGACATTTGTTCACAGCCACGAGAAGAGTATGAGGGAGACGTCCTCCATGATTCAAATTATCTCCCACTGGGTTCCTCTCACAACATGTGAGAATTATAGGAGTACAATTCAAGATGAGATTTGGGTGGGAACACAGAGACAAACCATGTCATTCTGCCCCAGCCTCTCCAAATCTCATGCCTTCACATTTCAAAACCAATTATGCCTTCCCAACAGTCCCCCAAAGTCTTAACTCATTTCAGCATTGACCCAAAAGTCCGCAGTCCAAAGTCTCATCTGAGACAAGGCAAATCCCTTTCTGCCTGCTAGCCTGTAAAATGAAAAGCAAGCTAGTTACTTCCTAGATACAATGGGGATACAGGTATTGGATAAATACAGCCATTCCAGATGGGAGAAATTGACCAAAACAAAGGGGTTAGGGCCCATGCAAGTCTGAAATCCAGTGGGGCAGTCAAATTTGAAAGCTCCAAAATGATCACCTTTGCCTCCGGGTCTCACATCCAGGTCACGCTGATGCAAGAGGTGGGTTCCCATGGTCTGGGCAACTCCACCCCTGTGGCTTTGCAGGGTATAGCCTCCCTCCCAGCTGGTTTCAAGGGCTGGTGTTGAGTATCTGTGGCTTTTCCAGGTGTGCAGTGCAAAGCTGCAAGTGGATCTACCATTCTGGGATCTGGAGAACACTGGCACTCTTTTCACAGCTCCACTAGGCAGTGCCCCAGTGGGGACTCTGGGTGGGGGCTCCAACCCCACATTTCCCTTCTGTACTGCCCTAGCAGACGTTCTCCATGAGAGTCCTGCTTTTACAGCGAACTTTTGCCTGGGCATCCAGGTGTTTCCATAAATCTTCTGAAATCTAGGCGGAGGTTCCCGAACTACAATTCTTGACTTCTGTTCACCTGCAGGCTCAAAATCATGTGGAAACTGCCAAGGCTTTGAGACTTGCTCCTTCTGAAGCCTCAACCCAAGCTCTACATTGGTGCCTTTCAGCCATGGCTGGAGCAGATGAGACAGAGAGCACCAAGTCCCTAGACTGCACACAGCACGGGGACCCTGGGCACTGCCAACAAGACCGTTATTTCCTCCTAGACCTCCAGGTCTGTGATGGGAGAGGCTGTTGCAAAGGTCTCTGACATGCCTTGGAAACATTTTCCCCATTATCTTGGGGATTAACATTCAGCTCCTCATTACTTATGCAAATATCTGGAGCTGGCTTGAATTTCTTCTCATAAAATGGGATTTTCTTTTCTATCTCATTGTCAGGCTGCAAATTTTCCAAACTTTCATGTTCTGCTTCCCTTTTAAAACTGAATACCTTTAACAGCATCCAAGTCACCTCTTGAATGCTTTGCTGCTTAGAAATTTCTTCTACCAGATACCCTAAATCATCTCTCTCAAGTTCAAAGTTCCACAAATCTCTAGGGCAGGGGCCAAATGCCACCAGGCTCTTTTCTAAAACATAACAAGAATCACCTTTGCTCAAGTTCCCAACAAGTTCCTCATATCCATCTGAGACCCCCTCAGCCTGGATTTCATTGTCCATATCATTATCAGTATTTTTGTCAAAGCCGTTCAACAAGTCCCTAGGAAGTTCCAAGCTTTCCCACATTTTCCTATCTTCTTCTGAGCCCTTCAAACTGTTTAAAACTCTCCCTGTTATGCAGTTCCAAAGTCGCTTCTACATTTTCGGGTATCTTTTCAGCAATGCCCCACTCTACTGGTACCAATTTACTGTATTACTCTGTTTTCATGCTGCTGATAAAGACATACCCAAGACTGGGAAGATAAAAAGGTTTAATTGGACTTACAGTTCCACATGCCTGGGGAGGCCTCAGAATCATGGTGGGAGGTGAAAGGCACTTCCTACATGGTGGCAGCAAGAGAAAATAAGGAGGAAGCAACAGCAGAAACAGCTGATAAAACCATCAAATCTCGTGAGACTTGTTAACCACCTCGAGAAGAGTATGGTTTCAAACTATCTCCCACTGTGATAGAGATTCAAACTATCTCCCACTGTGTCCCTCCCACAACACATGGGGATTATAGGAGTACAATTAAAGATGAGATTTGGGTGAGGACACAGAGCCACATCATATCAAATATTAAAAATAAAACCAGATGTTATTGACATGCATCTTGTCCTCTAATGTTCTCACCTTTGCTCTAATTCTAATGATGTGGCTTATTAATTAGGCAATTTCAGCCATCAACTAAGGTTACAAAATAGCCACACTACCCATATCTCAGTGGCTTAACAAAATGCAAGTTTATTTTTTGGTCCTAAAAAATCCAAAATGAGTATTCCTAATCAGCTCTCTTCTAGTTGATGCAGGAGGGACTTGGGTTTGGAAGAAACCATCTCACATTCCACCATCTTCAATTCATGACTAATGTGGCCACTGAACAGAAAAGAGTGTGAAATCTTGTATGGGAGATCTTTATGAGCCATATCTAAAAGGGGTATATGTCAAGACTCAGTCACAAACAAGACAGCTGGGAAACGCAGTCAAGCTGCATTCTAAGGAGAAAGAAGAAATGGATTTGTGATCAGCTAGTGGTCTCTGCCACATACTTCCATTGCTCAAGACGTATTTGGAATTCCCATTTTAAAGTTATTTTCAAAGTCAGTTTATGATCCCATAAGAAAAATAAGGGATGAGATGATTCTATATATGTGTGTGTATATATGTATACACACACATTTTACATATATATGTATGTGTATATATATATCATTTGAAGTACATGTGACCAAAAATTGTATTATCAGCTTATCAACTAATGTATTCATTGAGTCTGGCCTCTGCATTAGTAAGGGTTTTCCAGAGAAACAGGACCAATAGGAGATTTACTTTCTATCTATCTAGCTCTCTCTCTCTCTCTCTCTATTTATCCGTCCGTCTGTCTACCTACCTACCTATATATCTTAAGAATTTGCCTCACATAATTATGGAGGATGACAAGTCCCAATACCTACATAAGCAAGCTGGGGACCCAGAAGAAGTGATGGTGTACTTCCAGTCCAAGTCTAATAGGCTGGAGACCCAGGAAGAGCCAGTGCTTTCATTCAAGTCCAAAGGAAAAAAATATAAAAAATACTTATGTCCCATTTTGATTGTAGTTATGCAGAAGGAATTCTTTCATACTCAGACTTTTTGTTCTATTAAGGTCTTCAACTAATTGGATGATGCCCACCGAAATTAGGGATGGCAGTGTGCTTCACTCATTCTACCAATTCAAATGTTAATCTCATCCAGAAATACACTCACAGACACACTAGAATAATCATTAATCAAATATCTGGGTACCCTGTGGATCAGCCATATTGACACAAAATTAATCATCAGAGCTCCCAATAACCTTTGGCTACTTATAAAATTTATTGTTTACAAGTTATATATCTGACAGCATTAAGAAACCAGAGAATGCAATGCACTTGTTGAAGGCAATTTCCAAAGAGATTTTCCAAAGTATTTTGGACTTTGGCCTCTCAAAGTCTACACTCAAGAAGATAACATTCATATGTATATTTATCTGTTAATTTATATCATTTATATGTTCTGTATGATTGATATGAACTAAATTACATGTATGGAGTTCATTGTCTGCTAGAAAACTCTAGTAACAGCTGAGACTCTCAGAGTGCCAAAGGTAAGATTTTCATGTAACCTGAGATAACCTGAACCAATGAAATATCTTTAATCTGGAAGTTGGAGAATACTGTCAACATTCCTGGGTGAAGTCATAAAATACTGCAAAAACAAAATGGAAGCATTGCAGTTCAGAGATGATAGTGATGATGAAGGTGGCGTTGTTGGAAGGAAGAGGTTGTTTTACCAAGGACATATACAGATCCTCATTTCCAACCCAATTTTAGATTTCTCTCAGCAGAGGAATCAGCCTTGTATTTCTTTCATATTCTTATAGCACCTGGTACAGCGCCCAACACAGAGTAAGTGGTCAACAGATTTCTGTTTGTAAACAATAGGGTTTTCAACAGATACCCAATGCCCTGAATATCATATTCTGCTATTGTGCCATTATCCTGTTCAATCAAGTTGTGTGCATCAGTTTAAGACATGCACAGTTATTTTAGTGTTCTACACCAGCCATTATAGTCTTCATAATAATTTTATGAAGTCCTGAGAAGTATCATCCAATTTTGGGACCCCAAAACATCTTTTACAGATAAGTGAATAGTCTTGAGGAGGAGGCATCTTCAGCTGTTTTTTTCATCAGTATATCTCTTTTCTAACTTCTGCATAACTTTCTATCAGGCTAAAGACTTATGAAAACAGCACCTTATATGCTTCCTACACCAATTACAGGGTACTCTACATCCTGAAAGAAAGGGAATATATTTGTTTCTAGAGCTCCTGATGGGTTAACTACCCATGTTATATGTCATGTCTCATCACCTGGCGTTCCAGATAGTCTAACATTTTTCTTTTATGACCTCTCCTTATAAGGTTGTACCTTTCATCTCCACACTGTAAATTTTGGTCCTTCCCATTCTTAATTTATTGAGCCAGAGTCCATGTAAGAACAGACTGTGGTCCCCTCAGTGACATGGCACAACTTAGCCTAGTAAGTTGAGGGATATGCCGAACCAGTGAGTAATGTCTGGGAACTCTTTGGCTGACGTCCTCCTGTGCAAGGACAAATTTGCATTCTCACAAGTTCTCAGAATGTTTCTCCTTTAGGAACAATATCTGACACTGGAATTTTTGAAACCTGCAGTACTGTGTCAAGCCAAGCCTCTTTCCTGATAGGAAAAATGAAAGCCAATTTTGTTCTTCATTCTTGTGACTGATTCATTGTGCTATGACCTTGTGTAGACTAGCCTTTAATTCCCTCAGAGATCTGTGTAGATGACTTGGCATCTCAATATGTGTTTTCATGGCAATCTAGGGTCTGGTACCTTCCCTATCCCCCACAGCCACCATTTAGTGATCACTTCTTGGACTTCTGCCTCACTTACTTTCACTACACAATTTAGAACTTAATTATACACGACTTTATATTTTGGACTCTTGTTTCTCAGTCTACACTGCTAATTTGTTAAAGGAATGGATTGTATTTTATGCCTCTTCTGAATCCCACCCAAAGCACCTAGCATCCTGCTCTGAGTAACCTAAGAGTCACTCACTAAATAGGTGCCATGACGATGAAATCATACGAATGGCTTTTGATGACATACCAGATCTTACACATTCAAATGAATGCTTTCCTTGGCAAGGCTGCCACCTGGCAGGCTACCCACATATGCCAGTGATGTTATCAGTGCTCAAAACAATGTTTCAGTGACTCTCTCTGCTTGAATTAAACTGATTATCTTGGATAATTATTTAATATTTGTTATTTAGCGTCTACTATCAATGCATGGCACTGTTTTTAGTGGGTACCACAAATATATTAAGATACAATTCCCTGGTCTCAGACTGTTTGCAGTTTTATGTATAGGGTCAGAGAAGGTTGTGACAGCAATTTTATAAGGTAAAATGTGGCAAATATCATAAGAGAGGTATAAAGGATTATAGGGATCAGAGAGAGAAGAGGCAATTTACAGCTGAACCTAAACGGGACATATAACTTCAATCTTTATCTTTGTAAATCATTTATAAATATTTATTAGATAATTGTTTTGGTCTTAAGCAACAACTAAAAACTACTTAGAACTAGTTAGGGAATAAATTATGAAAATAATTGGGTAATATAATTAAAAAATTGGAATGGAGCAATAAATCATATCCTTAAGTTGTAAACTTCTTTTGAAGGGAACTGTTTCTCCAAACAGAAAAACGTAATAGTCACCTGAACCAATCAGGGATCATAAGATACTTATGATGTCATTCACACCTGTCTAGCATCTAATTTTTGACCATTCATCTCCATGCGCCATTTGTACTTATTTCCTCATTTGCAAAAGTAAAGAACATAAGCCAGATCAAAGGTTTTCAGTGGAATTATGAAAATATCCGGGAGTTATGGGCTTCCCTATGAGATTTCACTTGAATAAATAGATGGCAATAAAATAGTATTTGAGAATTGCTAGACTTCTTCACTGTTGAGTTCTCTCACAGCTCACATGTTCTATGCTCTGCACATAGTAAATGAGCTCCAACCACCAGTGCCACTGGGTGACAAGAAACAACCAATTGCCCACTGCAGATGATCTGCCCATGGCCAAAATTTCTTGGGGATTCCGAGGCCCCAGGCACAATGCTGCTTATCTGTCGCTAGCTCTCCTGTCACCTGGTTTTATTTCCCTCAGAGTAGTCATGACTCTTAAATTATTTATTAATCTACATTTGTATTGTTTTATTACCCACTAGACTATAAGATAGTCCATTAAAGCAAAAAATTTGTCTATTTAGTTTACAGCTATGTCTTGAGTGACTAGATCAGTGCTTGGAACATTGTAAACATCAAATACATTGTTATTGAAAACAAACGCACAAATAAATGAATGAATTGATTGATTAATTAATAATATTTCACAGTTAAAGATTCAAGGGAAGACCTAGGGAAGATAATAAAATATAAAAATCAATTCAATAAAGAGATAGTGGAACATTTATATACTTCTGGAAATGTGTGAGGTACTGAGAATACAGAGAGAATAGACCTATTTTTGGTGAGCTCATAGTCTATTTTGTGAAACAAAGCAGCAATGCAGGGAGCACTGTATACAGGAGAATAAAAATAAAACATGACAGCATATCAAGAAAGATCTCAAAGATCCCGCCAACAAATGGCGAATGGCTAAGCAGGAGACCATGTGATGTATTAGGCATTTAGAGGAAGCAGAGGAATTCCTGTGAGCTGGAATTACCTAGAAGATCTTCAAAGAGGAGAAAAACATCAAGAATAGAAGGATGTGAAAAAGTGGGCATCCCATACAAAGACAAGGTGAAAAGGGGAAAGGGCCAATCTGACTGGACAGAAAATAAACCAACTCTTAATGAGAACTTAAGGTGTGCCCCACACCAGGCAATGTATGTTTGGATATCTTTCTCATGTATCCTCCACACGTTCCTGCAAGGTGAAAAATATTATGTCTATTCCATAAATGGAAAAAAATGGAGACTCAGAGAGATAGGGAAACTTGCCTAGATTCACAAACCCTCTGTAGTGATGAAGCCAGGATTTGCACACAGATCAGTTTGATTCTGAGGACCGTGCTCCTCCTACACTTCACCAACATAAGGAGCTTCTGGGCTCTGGAAAGCAGGGGTGGAGAGGGGAATAGTAAAAAGTAAGGCTAAAATTAACTTACTGTTAGAATATGCTCAGGGCCTGGAATGATATTGTATACTATAAGACCAGTGAAGGTATTGAAAATGCTTGCCCAGAGGAGTGACTCTTGGAAAATATTAATTTAGGCGATGTAATCTGAATGGATGGAGAGAGAGAGAAGCAAGATCAGTTAACCATTATTGAAGCACCTCTGAGCTGAGGTAAGTACACATGAAGTAGAAAGAAATAAATATAACAGATGGACCTTCATTTAAGAATTGGAGAATTATGGGATCGTCACAGGGAGAAAGTCAGGAGGCATGTGCAGCCTTAACAATGCTGGCAATGCTGCCTTGCTATGCACACCCACTTTTGGTCATTCCAGAGTACCTTTTTCTAATTAGAGCCACTACCCCCAGTTCTCTCTCTCTCTCTCTTTTTCATTCTCTTTTCTTTGTTTTTGCTTATCTGTATCATGTGTTTTTTAAAAAATTCAAAACAAATATGAACTATTATGAAATCAAAAAGGAATTTGAGAGGGGAAAATTAGTTACTGGCCACTTTTTGCAAGTGATAAAAAGAGAGTCATTTAAAATATATCAAGTATCAAAAATGAGAAGAAGAGTTAAATTGCACTTTTAAAAAGGACTCAGTTAAGATAGGAGAGTATAGAAGAGTTTTTCAGAGTTGTAAAACTTTTTAAAGAATCTTGTTGAATATGGTTATGTTATGTTTTCTGGGAGGCAACTGCGTAACTGAAGTTAAGGTACACATTTATTTATAAATTAGAAATAAAAGCACCTGACTTTTTCCATGTCACAGAAACACTACAAGATTAAGACACATAATGCAAATAAAATTGCTTTGGATTTTTTGAGGTTTATTGAAAAATATTTTAAAATAAGAACATGGTCTAAATAGAATTGAAAATAAACTTATATTTTTCCCATGCTCTATAATCACAAATTCCTTTTATTCTAGTACAATTTTTCTTCCATATAGTTCTCATTTCTGAATAGGTTGGAATTTGGAAAGCCCAATTATGCTCCTCCCTCATATGTTTATATATCAGACATGAGCCTCACCATTCTGTACCATAATTATGCCTTTTTGTACCTGTTTCTTAGATTACTGTGAATACCTTGGGGAAGGGTATGTGTTTATTTATTTTGTATCTCTTTTGCCTTGAATAAATAGGATGCTCAATCAATAAGCTTAATGAGTAGATTTATGTAATGTAATTCATGCTGTGAAACTTTACTGCTGAAGAATAAATAATGTTGAATTGTTATTGAAAAGACAACCCATTTTGATTTCGTGTATGCCAGCCAGTAAAATATGAATTTTTTTGTTTGTTTTAGAGGTGGAGTCTTGCTATGTTGTCCAGGCTGGTCTCGAATTCCTGGGCTGTCATCTAGGCCTCCTAAGTAGCTGGGACTGCAGGTGCATGCCACCACTCCTGAAAATATAAATATTCTTGAAAAAAAAGAGGCAAACTTTGAAATATATAAGAGATAAATTCGATCACTGGCTAATTCTGAACTCTCAGGACATTAGGAAATGTTAGGATAGGCTGGGCACAGTGGCTCACGCCTGTAATTCCAGCACTTAGGGAGGCCAAGACAGGTGGATCACGAGGTCAGGAGATCAAGACTATCCAGGCTAACAGGGTGAAACCCCATCTCTACTAAAAATACAAAAAAATTAGCCAGGCGTGGTGGCGGGCATCTGTAGTCCCAGCTACTTGGGAGGCTGAGGCAGGGGAATGGCTTGAACCTGGGAGGCGGAGCTTGCAGTGAGCCAGGATCGCACCACTGCCCTCCAGCCTGGGTGACAGAGCGAGACTCCATCTCAAAAAAAAAAAGATAGAATAAAGAATCTCATAGGTTCATAAAGCGCCTCCCTTGCTTTTTTTCTTCTTTTATAAATCTCTTTTCCACCTGTTCATGGGCCATAAGTAAAAATTTTTAAAAATTTATAAGAAAGATAAATTCTATTTAAAAATAAATAACCATTATTTTCACAAGATAATCATGCTTCTTCATGTAAATGCCCCAAAAGATAATAATTTGACCATATTTTTCCTTATGATTGTATTTGTATACAAATACTGAAGTATTACATAGGCCAGGTGCAGTGGCTCAGGTCTGTACCCTATCACTTTGGGAGGCCAAGGTGGGAGGATCCCTTGAGCCAAGGATTTTGAGACCAGCCTGGAGAACACAGAGATAACTTATCCCTACAGAAACTAAGCATATTAGCTGGGCATAGTGGCACTTGCCTGTAGACTGTGCTACTCAAGAGGCTGAGGTGGGATGGGAAGATTGCTTGAGCCCAGGAGACTGAGGGTGCAGTTAGCTGTGATCGTACCACTGCACTGCAACCTAGGTGACAGAATGAGACCCTGTCTCAAATATATAAATTTAAGCAGGCCTATAATAGTGTTTGCTTACCCTTGTAGGTTGAGTCCCACATTGACTGCTTCCAATTGGTTATCTGTGGAAACACTTTATATATATCTATGTATGTGTGCATATATACGTACAACCAAAAAAATCAGCTTCGAGAAAAAACTAGTCAGCTTCAAGTAAGTGAAAATTTTAGGGCAAGTGGTAGGTAGTGATAACTTTTTCCCTTCAGGCCATTCTGAACCATTGATAGATTTTGCACATGTGGCTCCAGTCTTCATGTTTTCCCATCTAAGCTTAGGCCAACTCACGAAAGGGCAACACTCTACAGTGGGAAGAGAACCAACTTTACAGTCAGACATTCCTGGACTCGAGTTGCTGCCACTCCACTGTTTAAAAGTCGCGAGTCCTTGGACAAATCACTTCACCTTTCTGATTTGAACTTTCCCCATCTGTCCAATGGGGATGACTCACCACCACCCCGTTACCTATTAGGCTCTCGGTAAACACCAGTATGCATGCTCTCACTTCCCCCACACCTAAACCTCTTCCAAAAAAAACCCAGATATCTCTTTGAATCTATTATTTCATATTATACCTTCTCTTTTTTTATTCTTTCCTGTGGTTTCCAAAACCAAATGTATGTGATAATATATGCTACATATTACTGCTATGTAATAACCGGTAACAATGTTTGCTCACCCTGGTAGGTTGAGTCCCACATTGGCTGCTTCCAATTGGTTATCTGTGGAAACACTTTATCCTTTTATAAGGGTGAATCTAGAGTGCACTGAGTAATGCAAAATGAAGTTAGTTTTGGGGGTAAGGAACCAAGTTTAAAAGACAAAAAAAAAAAAAAAAAAAAAAGCTGGAGGAGGGCAGATAAGCACAGTAAAATAATCTCCAATGACTTCATTGTGAAGTAATGACTTTTACCAAATAACTGCATTGTAGTTTTATCTTTCCAACCAAGATTGTGTTAATGCTCTAAAATTAAGTCTCTTGTGAAAGTTATCTGGAATTTCTCAACGAGTTTTTAAAGGGGTTTTATTTTTTCATTGGAGGTCATGCCTCAAGAATTTGTAGGAATTCCGCCTGGAAAGTAATAATCAGTGGAAACTGGCAGTCAAAGCTAATTTATATTACTCTTCCAGATAAAAATTCCTTCCGTCTTAGACCTGCATTTCAAAAAAGATTATTATCACTCTGGAGAGAATACATCAGTGTAGAAAAAAGAAAGAATGACCTCAAGGATGTCTTCACTGCCTCTGTGCAACTCCAGGTCTGCTTCTTTTTAAACCTCCTTTTTAAAATCCTCTCTTTTGAAATGTTTTGAGCATATTGAAAGCCAGCGGATGTGTCAGAGGCGTGCTTGGCGAGAACTCTCAAAATGATGTTCCCTAATTTGCCTGTTGTGGGAGTTCATGGGACATCTTGGGTGGTGGGAAAAGGACAGAAGTAGGAAATATGGGGGAGACAGAGGTTCAGTAACTGCCCTAACAGGAGGAAGGTGTTTTTCATATAGTCTCATTCCCTTAGTGGCTAGAGGGATTGGCTGTGCTCAAATCAGAGCTTCAGCGCCTCCTTTAGTGGTCGTGTTTTTATATACATAACACATTCATGAGGTTCCATGCTTAATGAAAAAGCTTTGGCTCTTAAAATCAAAGACCAAAATGCATTTTATTTTATTTTTGAGACAGGGACTCTTGGCTTTTAAAATGAAAGACCTAAATATATTTTATTTTATTTTTGAGACAGGGTCTCACTTCAGCACCCAGGCTGGCGTGCAGTGGCCATATCTAGGCTCACTGCAGTCTCAACCTCCCGGGTTCAGGTGATTCTCCCACCCCAGCCTCTCGAGTAGCTGAGACTACAGGTGCATACCACCATGCCTGACAAATTTTAGTATTTTCAATAGAGACGGGGTTTTGCCATGTTACCCAAGCTGGTCTTAAACTCTTGGGCTCAAGGAATCCACCCCACTCAGCTTCCCAAAATGCTGGAATTACAGGCATGAGTCGCCCATTCAGGCCAGTAGATCTAAATTTAAATTTCAAGTTCTCCAATTACTAGTTCCTTCACTTACAAGTTACTTAACCTCTCTGAGTCTCAGTCTCTATCTATAAAATGGGTTTTATAGAATTGTTAAGGTGAGTAAGGTAGTTGTTCTGTGTAAATCATGCAGCTCAGTGTTTGAATAACTAAAAGTTTGTTGTGTTAGTGTTTTACTAACTAAAAGTTTGTTGGTAAAACAAATTAATAAATACATGTTAGTTCCTTCTACCCTCTCTATTGCATCCAGAGAATTTGGGAAATGTCAACTCCAATGTGAATAACTTGCAGCCTGTTCAAGGATCCAACCAATGAAGTGCAAATGCACTACTACTCTCTTTAGTAATTTTGAAAATGCTTTTGAATCAATACCAACAAAAATCCACAAAAGAGATATGCCAAATGATGATTTGTATGACTAAATCAGACGTTCAGAAGCCTTACCCATTTCTCAAGACTAAGAGCCTATACCTAAGTGGCTAAGAATAACTTTTCAGAACCACTTTTTATTCACAGGATTTCAATCTGAGACACTGCCAAAAACAGACATAGCATCAAAACCAAATGGCCTGCCCTTTTTGTTTTTTTATCATCTGAGATATGTGTAATGGGTCAGACTCACCAAAATTCCAGCATTCAACAGAGCAAAAGTGAATAGGGGAAGTATTCTATTTACTAAGAATTCAGTGAGTCTTATTGAAATATTTAACAGTTGGACCAAAATGTACAAGCATCATAAATACAGTTTGTACAATTCCAAAAAGCATCTATCTGGGACAAAGCCATTGTTAATCCTATGTGTTTTTGTCAGTGGGTAGGTAATTCTTTAACAGTAGAAACAGAAGACAGATTAGCTTCCAATTGTGAGCTCATTCCTAAGGTCACAACTGAAAGCTGAAAGAGAAACAGAGTCCAAAATAAACATCAGTTTGGACTATAAAGCATTTCTCTCTGAGGGTGCCCAGGTTTATATGAAGGAATTCCACCTCAAACAAGGAGAAATCTAACTCACTTTTCCCAGTTATTAACGGGCACGTCTAGTGTCTGCCTGTTCACATCGATCCATTCCTCAACCTCAAATCCATTTTCCAAAGACCCTGGCTTAAGAACCACATGAACCCAGAGTTCTTCTGATTCGTTGCACTTTAGTTGCTTAGAGGGGTAAGAAAATAGTTATAAACTATCTGTAGGAACAGTCCCTAACATGGTTGGCCAGAAAAGCTCAGTAAGAGAGCCAAAAAGTTTAATTTGTTGTAACCTACGATTTCTTAGTAAATATTAACTAATGTTGGAAGTATGCATGGATTTACTTCCCTCGGCTGTTTGAACCTTTTAAATCATAATTTTTTTAAACAAAAAATTTAAGCAAGACCTTAAAAAAGTGACTCATAAAAGAAGAGTGTTTTGTTAGCTTCCCTTGCCTGCCTCCCAGCTACCCGTCTTCAGGGTGATGTTTTTCTTTCATGAGCTTGTCCCCTCCACTTATGTGCCTGGTTGATGGATAATTCCCTCTGCAGGTGTCTCAAAGACCCTGAGTACCCTTTTGGTTAAATGCCCAAACAAACTAACCACTGTTCACAGAGGTACTCACCTTCCTTACCCTTTGTCTCAGTCATGACTAACTGGATGCCCAGCCATATTAGGATTGAAGATTTAACCATTTATTCAGGTGCAGAAATCCAGAGGCCCTGCACAGAGTGACAGCTGGAGCATAACCCAGAAATCTATACATCCCCTAGCCATCAAAGGCATCTTCCTGGCCCAGCATGCAGAAGCTCGATGGATCTAGGAATAACTGTTTATATGGGCTGGATTTTCAGAAGTTATTATTTCTTTATGATTGATTCATTTATGTATTCATTTATTTCCAAAATGTCAGATGCTACGTTCTCGTACCCCATGGGCAGAGAACTTTAAAATTTAGAAAATTTTCACAATGTATGCATTAATTTATTATTTATCAGATATTGATTTAACACCAACTATGTGCCAACAAGAGAAATGAGGGAAAAAGCACACTTAGAAAAAGCAATTTTAAAGACAAGAAAGGCTACATAATATATTGCAGGAAATGAGTAGGTCAATGTGGCTGGAGCTTAGCATTCATTGGAGAAGGCAGAAGGGGCCAGAAGGCTGAGGGATTTAGGGGGAGGTGCTGAGAAGGCCCATTGCAAAGACCTTCTGAATGCCAAGGTGAGGATTTTGGATTTGATTCTGTAAGTAAAAGAGAAATGTAAAAACCATATGAACAGATTTGTGATGAGGAACAATGATGGTGTTAGTTGTAGTTTGGTGGGTAGCTGGAGTAGGGGACAGACCAGTGGCAAATAAACCAGTAGAAAGGCTCTGGCAATCTAAAGGCTCTTAATGAAGGCAGTGAAGAGAAGTTGAAGAGAAGGGGACATTAGGGAAATTAAGGGAGATAAATGAACATGACCTCATAACACACCTCTTTCAGAACAGACATTTTCTGCTAACAAATAAAAGGTCTCAAATCTGGGAAATGGGAATCTCTTTTAAATACTGAATTTATAAAAATAGCAGGAAAATTTGTCTTATGTCTCTCTTTACTAACAGATGATTTCAGAGCTAAACCCATAAAACAGCAAATCAAGGCAAATTTACAAT
Source organism: Theropithecus gelada (assembly GCF_003255815.1). NCBI lineage: Eukaryota > Metazoa > Chordata > Mammalia > Primates > Cercopithecidae > Theropithecus > Theropithecus gelada. Next base: position 146,308,391 of record NC_037668.1, read on the forward strand.
GACAAAAGTTTCTTGTGTGGGAGGAGGTGGGTGGTATAAAGATGAAAAAGATACAGTCTCTTCCCTTAGAGACTTCATAACCTAGCTCCATGGTTCTCAATGGCTGTGTGTTGTGAACAATTGTGATGTGAGTCATAGATTTTTAAAATGACATTAGAAGGCAGCATATGTAGGTTTTTAGTAGCAATGATGATGAGACATAGGCAAGTTAAGAAACTTTTTTATTTATTTATTTATTTATTATTATTATACTTTAAGTTGTAGGGTACATGTGCATAACGTGCAGGTTTGTTACATATGTATACTTGTGCCATGTTGGTGTGCTGCACCCATCAACTCGTCATTTACATCAGGTATAACTCCCAATGCCATCCCTCCCCCCTCTCCCCTCCCCATGATAGGCCCCGGTGTGTGATGTTCCCCTTCCTGAGTCCAAGTGATCTCATTGTTCAGTTCCCACCTATGAGTGAGAACATGCGGTGTTTGGTTTTCAGTTCTTGTGATAGTTTGCTAAGAATGATGGTTTCCAGCTGCATCCATGTCCCTACAAAGGACACAAACTCATCCTTTTTTATGGCTGCATAGTATTCCATGGTGTATATGTGCCACATTTGCTTAATCCAATCTGTCACTGATGGACATTTGGGTTGATTCCAAGTCTTTGCTATTGTGAATAGTGCTGCAATAAACATACATGTGCATGTGTCTTTATAGCAGCATAATTTATAATCCTTTGGGTATATACCCAGTAATGGGATGGCTGGGTCATATGGTACATCTAGTTCTAGATCCTTGAGGAATCGCCATACTGTTTTCCATAATGGTTGAACTAGTTTACAATCCCACCAACAGTGTAAAAGTGTTCCTATTTCTCCACATCCTCTCCAGCACCTGTTGTTTCCTGACTTTTTAATGATCGCCATTCTAACTGGTGTGAGATGGTATCTCTTTGTGGTTTTGATTTGCATTTCTCTGATGGCCAGTGATGATGAGCATTTTTTCATGTGTCCTATTTAATAAATGGTGCTGGGAAAATTGGCTAGCCATAAGTAGAAAGCTGAAATTGGATCCTTTCCTTACTCCTTATACGAAAATTAATTCAAGATGGATTAGAGACTTAAATGTTAGACCTAATACCATAAAAATCCTAGAGGAAAACCTAGGTAGTACCATTCAGGACATAGGCATGGGCAAAGACTTCATGTCTAAAACACCAAAAGCAACGGCAGCAAAAGCCAAAATTGACAAATGGGATCTCATTAAACTAAAGAGCTTCTGCACAGCAAAAGAAACTGCCATCAGAGTGAACAGGCAACCTACAGAATGGGAGAAAATTTTTGCAATCTACTCATCTGACAAAGGGCTAATATCCAGAACCTACAAAGAACTCAAACAAATTTACAAGAAAAAAACAAACAACCCCATCAAAAAGTGGGCAAAGGATATGAACAGACATTTCTCAAAAGAAGACATTCATACAGGCAAGTTAAGAAACTTACCTACAATCTGTAAGTGGGAGGGCCATGGTGAACTCACTAAGTCTGTAGTGGATACTGTGGAGTACTGCCCAGAGCTGCTTTCAGGACCAAAGAGGGTACTCGTTTTTGCAGGAGCAAAGAAAGAGTGTTGACTGCTCATAACTCCTGGTTCGTCCAAGAATTGTCATTGGCTGAAAGAAGCTGCCTCACCCAAGGTTCAGACTAGGGATTGAGGTGAGATACAATTCCCTTAATTGGAAAACTCTGGAAAGGTCACTCCAGCTCTAGAAATCCCAGAAGGATTCATTGAAGCCTCTGTGGCAAATTCATTGCTGTTCAGCTTCTCCCTCTGGAAAATATTGCTTCTTTTCTTCCTCCAAATATGTCAATTCCAAGAGCATTTTCTAATAAACCTATTGTGTGCTAATTTCCATCCAGAGTCTCTGGATGTTTTCTCTGCCTTGTCCCCCACGCTTATTCAGTCTCCATGTGTCACCTGCCCAGCACAGACCTGTGTGATCTATGGCACTAATTTCAGGGGAAATATCCAAACTGCAGATTATCTCCAAAGCCCTTTGACTGTTTTCTCACTGTCTTCTCCTTAGGCTACCATTGAAATGGAAAATTTGTTGGAGAAAGTTGATTAAGTAACATTTCACAGAAGAAGAGAATTGTAATAACCATTTGTAAAAACTTATTGTGTGCTAATTTCCATCCAGAGTCTCAGGAACCTGAGCTGCGGGAAGGCTTGAGGTCAATGCATGTTGTACTTAGCTATTAAACCATATGGTAGAGGAGTCATCACAAAGAATTTGAGCCAGACCTGAAGGAAGAGTAGATTTTGAAAGACCAAAATTTGGTGCTTAGGTGACAAGGAATAATAGGGAAATGAATATTTGGGGAGCAATGACTAGATGAGTCAGTCTGGCAAGAGCAAAGAATTCAAATAGTTACCAGAGATAAGTAAGGGAGCAGCTCAAGTTGCTCTTGGATGCCACAGTCAGGAGCTTCTGTCTCGCTCTGTTCTCCACGAAAAACAGAACACTGAGTCAGAAGAAAATGAATCAGGCATCTGTGGAGAGGATGGAATGGAAACTTGAGGAGGAGGGCAGATATGAGTGACATTTTATGTTAAACATCCCCAAGGATTCTTGACTAATTGAGTAAGGGAAGCCAGGGAAAGATAGAAGTCATAGAGATTTGAAAGCTTTGACAAAGGCAGGCATCCTTCCAGAGAGATGTTATTTGTTTGCTCTCTCAGGAACATCTTCAGGATAGATTGAGTTCAAGGACTTCTCTCTTCTATCAAATGGTTATTACAATTCTCCTCTTCCATGAAATGTTACTTAATCAACTGTCTCCAACATATTTCCCATTTCAATGGTAGCCTGAAGGAGAAGACAGTGAGAAAACAGTCAAACGGCTTTGGAGATAATCTGCAGTTTGGATATTTCCCCAGGAATTAGTGCCATAGACCACACAGGTCTGTGCTGGGCATGTGACACATGGAGACTGAATAAGCTTGGGGGACAAGGCAGAGAAAGCATAAGTCCTGTAATGCATGTTTTTATTGTCTTTCCAAGGGCATCTTTTCTTTTCCTTAAACCTGAGGTTCTGATTAACCTCAGATGCCACATTGGAAATACAAGCTACTTCAATACATATTAATTCTATTCTGGATGTATTGTGTATTAAGATACCTAAGCTATTTTTAAATCTATACACATATCTAGTGGCTCAGTCATAATCAGATACTAATCACTTGATGAAATCAGTAGGAAAGACATTACACAAAAATACTGTTTCGTGTTTTGTAATCAGCCTTCCAAAGACAAATTCTTGCTGGCTTTCGGCCATAGGAAACAAGATGTTTAATTTCAATGTGAATTTCTTGATTCCATATTTAAATAAACAACAAATTGTGACAGATGAGAAAAACAATGTCTCCAGTGATATGATCGCACTAAATTGCCAAGTTGGGGGAAGGGAGAGAGTTGGGAGGAGAGAGACTATATTTTAAACTGTAAGCCAGGGATACAGAAACTAAAATTATAAATTTGGGGAACGGGATTCTTTCTTTCTAATATCTTTTACATGATATCATAATCAATCTATTTTTTGGGGGGGGAAATATCCTATATTCCTTCCCATTTCTACTATCTCTCCCACCCTTTTTATTTTTATTTTTTTCAGCTCTGTATGGTTTGCGGAGACCAGAAATGTCAAAACTCTGTGGAGAACAGCTGTTCTCATTTCAGGCTCATCTGCTAAGGAGTACTCAGAATCTCCTCAAAAGGCTCCTGCAAGCTATCCCACCCCAGATGTAAACTCAGAGACTGATTTTGCAGTCTTTGAAAGAAACTATCAGATGCAGTAGAACTGAAGTTTCCTTACCACTGAATCTACTGTGTGAAAATTATTTGGAGGCCACAGCTAAAAGGTGACAGAGCTATCCAAAGGTCCCCAAGCAGTGAGTCCACTAGTATATTAATAAGACATCAACAACACATGCCTTTGGGTGGGAGCAGAGGTAATTGCTGTTGGTAAGAATGGATGTCTCCTGTCCCAGGAAGCCTCCTCTGAGGCCCCATCTGCCAGGCTTAGGTCAATAGCTCTTCTGTGGGTACACAGGAAGCCTTGCTTCTCTATCTCAACACACTATAAAACACATATTTTTATAATAACCTTCTTATATGATTAGAAACAGAGGGCCTACCTTACTTGACATTGTACCCCAGTGTCGTGCACAGTATGTAGTACATCTAAAGTGTTCAGTGAATATCCTAAAGATGAAATCAGTTTTTAAATCAGCCGGATGTAGCTAGAAGACTAGATGAGGTGTAAAAGGCAGCTGTGCTGGGGAAATGAGGGCAGTGAGGTTTTAGTCCCAATTTTAGGTTTGGGACTCTGACAGAAGCATGTCCTGGAGACTGGTAGGGCACCAGCAGAAGGTGGCATCAGTGCCAAAAAGGTTGCTCTGACAGGCAAAGAGAGCACTTGAGTTTAGATCTTCCTAAACCCCTCAGTTGGGCTTAGGACCAACTGAGTCCTAAGGTAGCATGGGCAGTTCTCAGCAATTCCTATTTGTTTGAAATGGAGGATGTAACATTGCTAAGAATCTAGGATTACAAGAGGGGAGTCCAATGGTTGGTGTGAAAATGCTTTGTGGTTGTGAACTTCAGGGCATACTATCTGACTGGGAACCAAATTCGAGTTCCATTGAGATCTCAGGGCTTTCACATTCCCAGGAGAGGTGTAGGGGGTCAGCAGGGAGGACCACCTGTCCGGAAAGCTGAGATTTGAGGATCAGAAAGCAGCAACACAAGGTGGTGTCAGGAGAGACAAGGCATCACTGCAGTACAAGAGGAGCAAAAGGACGGGCGAAGAGCCCACGCGTTCATCTCTATCATGTGGGCCCCCACCACACACCCAGGTGCCCACTTATGAAGAGCAGGAGACTGGGAAGAAATGTATTCATAACTTCCTGGGATATGTAGATTATTTCAATTATTGCATTAAACTGTAACCAATCCTGAAAAAAGCAAGCA